>NC_034199.2:40430472-40580472 GCF_002021735.2 Oncorhynchus kisutch
CTTCTCTCTATTCTCTCACATCTTCTCTCGGCACTTCACTGTCAGGGCTGATACAAATCTGGGAGGCTCTCATACTGCTGTTCTGGTTGGATCCTCTTAGGAATCACTGTGATCTAGGAAAAAAAACAGAAAGAAATGATATCTTTAAAGAGGACTTGAGAGAGGAGACATATTACATATCTATCCCTCTTCGAGTCCTCTTTGGTGCTCAGACATACAGCATATTGCAGTGAGAAACAACATTGCCGTATGTAATACCTAGCTTCTAGGAATCCATTCTGTCCAAATATGCTATGGGGTCTTGTGCCAGGATTCTTCTGATAGTGTTAGAGGTTGCTGTGATCTCAGAAATGATTATTTGTTTTTGTAGATTGTGGAGGCTTTAATGTCAGCATCTGGGGGAATAGCCAGAGTCAAGCCTAATATCCTAATTCCTTACATCCCCATTATAAGGTCCTAGCAGAAGAGACTGGCTATGATGGACAGTTGATGATAGACAGGAATGATGTGAAAATCGCAGCGTTATTAAACAGCATTACCAAATGGAAGATTATCTTGAGTGACCCAGACACTCATTCTGTTCATGTTGAACACAGACTCTGCAGTTCAAATGTTGCCCTATTTATGCAGTGTGTGTTGATTAGATGTAGAAAGAAAATAGCAAGTAGACTTTCACTGAAATTAATGAGATTGGACTCATTATTATTTCCCTCGGCATTTCTTTGAAACATCAAACACTTCATCAATGAATGAGTGTTTCTGATGATTAAACCTCAGAGCCACATACACTGATGAAGATGTATATTTTGATTTAAAAAATGCAGTTGAATACTATAGTTTTCCCCATGTATATAATATTTTGGTGGAGGGAGATTAGAGCTTTGTGACATTTACAAAATTTGATCCTGGGTATAAAAAAAACAGGTCATGGTAAAATGAGTAGGTTTTTGATGTGGTGATAATTCCTCAAATCTGATCCTAAAAAAACATTGCCTCATTAGTGTTATATGAGTAGTTGCAGCTTCATAACCCCCCTTAAAGCTCTTCCAAACGAAAGAAAAGGACTCCATTCCTTCAATTTTAATATGAAATCTGACTCCTTGTTTTCAACTTCCAGCACTGTGATGCTCCATCCAGCCTTCACCCTGTCCAACATGTATACAGGCCCAGGGAAAGAGTGGCGTCACTGCTTCATTGGCTGCATCCCAAATGGCACCCTCTTCCCTATAAAGTGCACTACGTTTGACCAGAGCCAGCTATTGATAGGGAATAGGGTGCCTTTTGTGAGAGTTATGTGTCGGCATATCAGACACGTTGTATGCGACTGCTCCATCTCATTAGTTCAGGCCTGGAGGCTCCAGAGGTGATTATGGAACAACGGTGACTTCACTGCGTGGGCTGCCGCCAGCCAGGCGGGGAGACCGAGGAGGGCCTTGTTAGTTAAGGATACTTTTCAAACGTAATCAAGGTTTGAAAAATGAACGACCCACATTTTTTTAGGGTGGGGGATGTTTGATGCTAAGTGCTGAGTCGAATGCCAAGTAATCATTAGGATGCAGATCATCGATAGAACCTTAAGCTTTGTGCCATGATGTGGTTCCTGAATGCTGATTCATGAGACATGGTGGATGTATGAGATGTACAGATGAAGCTAAGGAAAACAGTGTAGGCCAGTGTTCTCTCTATATATACATATTTTTTTCAACTTTCCATTTCTGTCCTCTTTCCATTCTATGCCTAATTTCTATGGCTTCCCAGGCTGCGCCATGTTCTAATGAGGCATTTCAGTTGCTGCTGGCCCGGAGATAGGGGATTCATCTGCTCCGGTACGTTGTCGTGGAGACCTCAACCACTGTTGCAAGAGCGTCCCTTCCTCTGTTGTACAAAAGCTCTTCTGCTGTCTTGGAAATTAGGCATCAACTATAGTGAATGAGGTATGAGTCATTGAAGCACAAGGCTTCAGGTGCTGCTTCGGGTGCTTATCTGTGCTCACTGTATTTCTCTCCAAGACTACTAGTTAGTTACCCATGCCCACACCATGCCCATACCATACCCACACCATGCCCACACCTCACAACATTTGAAATACAGGCAGGACATGCATTATTCACACATCAATTACACATCACATCACAAGCTCATTCATATTTCATACATTCAAAGTCTTTTGTATTAATAAATACATTCCCACATGTACACAGATAGACACGTCTGGACAGTGGAGAAGAGCGCAGGGGCTGTATTAATGTGCTGGGGTATTCTGAACACTTAGAGAGAGGAGGCGGGGTACTGTTTACAGCAACACCTGAAGCATGTGACTAGGGTGTAACAGCACAGACAGAACTGCTGCAGAAATTGCTCTCACACTACATCGAACACTGTCAGTGTGCCTTGCTGAATCCTAGACTGCTTACAGCAATGGTGGATGGAGAGAAATTAAACACACATGCAGGAGGGGTATAACTCATTCTCTTGAGCACAACGTTTGACTCGTTAAAAAGCAACAGGTTTCAAAGATCCACAGTGGCCGTGTCCAAATACCCATACTTATGTCCTAAATAGTAGGGGAGGGGGTGTGGTGTGCGAGAACACAGGAAGCAGTCCAGTAAACTACCTCCATATGAAAACCATTACCGTGCCTGCCTTTTATCAGACAGTCCCACCATCGTAACCCTGGCAAGAAGTACAGGAGAGATTTAATACACACATCTGAAAAAACTATGGCCGTGTCTGAAATCTGGCTTCCCTACTACTTACTTTAGAAAAAATATATATATATATATTTATATTTATTATGTTTCGTTTTTGCGTCTTTCGGTTTTGTCCACCAGCTTCAAACAGCTGAAAATACAATAGTTTTGGTTATGGAAAATATATTTCACAGCGGTTTAGATTGTACAATGATTCTCTACACTATACTTGCTTGTTTTGTCACATAAACTGAAATTAAGCAAACTATCTCCTGGATTTCTTACCAGGGTCATGATGGTGGGGCTGTCTGATAACAGGCAGGGTAATGGTTTGCATATGGAGGTAGTCTCCAACATTGCTTCCTGTGTTTTCCTCTACCACACCACTTCCCTGATTTCCTCCATCTACCATAATGGCTACCAAATGGCACCCCCTTGTACTAAATATATAGTCATGTAGGGAGAAAGTGTTGTGGGAGTGGGTTTTCTGGTCTGCTGTTGCAGCTGGAAAGAAAGCGGTGTGTTTGTTTGGCTTTGACCTTCAGGGCTAGCCAGTCTGTCATTTATGTTGGCTTCCTGAAAATCAGCCTAAGGAAGTGAATTTCATGCCTAGGGTTTGGAAATGAGCCGAGTAAATGATGCATGCACTTTAAACATTAGATTACTCTATATGAGGCTATAAGCACACCGTGTCTGGAATCCAAGTATGGATGACAGCATTGTGAGTTCACGGATGGATTCCCATTTAAATCAGAACTTTGTGCCTAACCAATGGAATGATTTGAACGATTATGGCACACTTTCTTTAACACACAAAACATTTTCGAATGCTGTTTTTTTTTTCACGTGTGTTTTCGTTCTTGGCTGAATGGAAATGAATAAAACGTTCGAAGCCTGTGATCAGTACCTTTTTCATTTGTCATTTGGAAATTGCAGGTCAGTCGTAAAGAATGTCACCAGCCATCAGGGCTCTGTGACCTTGGCAGACCAGACCTGGGGGCCTGGCTATGGAGGATGGAGGATCCATGCTGTGTCCCACATGGCACCCTATTCCCTACATAGTGAACTCCTTATGATCGGAGCCCCCAATCATGGAGGTGGACCAGACCTTCAGCTATGTTAACCTGGATGACAGATGGTGCTAGGCTGTCCCTGGGTCTGTACTGATTTGGGCCCCTGGAATGCATATACAGTCCAGCCAGACAGGACGAGAACGGGGGGGGGGGGTTGGGACAAAGAGTCCATGGGGGGGAGCCGGGGGTTCAATGGCCCACAGCACAGATCCGGACAGAACCAGGCTGCACTTGATGGATGACCCCTGGTCGTCCAACCAGTATGAGTGAGTGTGTCGTCTACTGACAAGGCACTTTATCACAGGCATGGACCCCATGGCCCTGCTCCCTGAGATGTTATAACTACCATAGGGGTTGAGGAGTCCAGGAAGGTTGGGACTGACGTGTAATGGTGTGAGCAAGGGCATTCTGGGCTGTGTGGGTGGGCTTGAAGCTCAGTGGAAGTGGTGCAGACAGACTGACGTTAGTCTGTCACACCTCAGTGTCACATTATCTTCATTGTTACTCATAGCTCCACATTCTTCACATGAAGCCTCTGATTGTGCATAAGGAAAGTACGCAGACCAGACTGGCATGTCCCTCACCCCTCAGTGTTACAGACTCTGCATCAGGGTAAGGCCCTCTGTTCTAATTGAGGGTTAAAGGCGGTAGATTCATTTTTACATTCCATTCACATTGATGTTTGGAAGCAGGTCATTTTTTATTTAACTTGGCAAGTCAGTTAAGAACAAACTCTTATTTACAATGACAGCCTAGGAACAGTGGGTTAACTGCCTTGTTCAGGGGCAAAACAACAGATTTTTACCTTGTCAGCTCGGGGATTTGATCTAGCAACCTTTCGGTTACTAGCCCACCACTCTACCACTAGGCTACCTGCCGTCATGCAGTCCCTCACACGGCTGACACTCTGTTTGGATTGTCCGCGGGAGTGGAGGAGGCTTCCTCATTGGTCTTTAACCGTTTTCCTGTCAGTTCAGGTTAAGCCAATCATTGGGCACTCAGGAAAAACCAACAAGGTCCAGATTAAAGAGTCTGTCAGGAGAAAGAGAAAAAACACAGTCCATCATAAGTGGCTGGTTTCTACTCTCGAAACGCAGCACAGGTTACAGCCCCGGTTAGCTGAAGCTAAATATCCCTGGTGTCATTGGTAGATCGATATGATCTGTCTGTATGACCGGAGGCACGGGAGGCTGAGGATCAGCTTGAGATGTGCTCGTGAATAAACCATGTTGACTTCTCGGTCTGTTTACCCCAAAGCCAATTCATGGACGTGTAGCACAAGACTTATGCTTTCCCCTTTTTGTTTTGAGCCTCTGGCACTGAGTGGCTGCGGTAGGAGTGTAGCCTAGCCTATAACCTCCACCATAGTTGGCAGACATTTCCATAAGCCAGGCAGCCAGCCTGTCAAAGCTATCTCCAGTATGTACAACAGTTGCTAAAGGTTATTGTGTAATTGGTAGCTAACGCTGAAAGGCTCTGTCCTTCGTATTACTCTGCCTCTACTGCTGAGAGTCAGGAGGATCTCGACAGGGTTTCCATTACCATCAGGAGCATAAAAGGAGCAAAGCGCTCCAGGCAGCTCCATGGTGACTAATAGCTCAATTACATTTAAATGAGTAGCTTACCTGGGAAGAAATGAAAGGCTGGCCAATGATGCTATAATACAAATGTCATTATAGAAAAGGATGAGAGTGGAACATTTGGACAAAACCAACTCTAATGTTCTCTGTACCATTTGGATGCTCACGGTTCTTCCAAACCTTCCAGGAAGTCTAACAAAAGAAGGATATAGCAGCGTGACTTAACCAGTAGTTACAACCACAGGACTACTCTGGAGAGATGATTAACCTCATTCTTCTGAGCAGACCAGACAATCTTTTGAAATACTGTCATTTTGATTGCACTCCCGATAATTTCTACACGCTAAACAAAAACAATGGAAAACCTTTTTCTTTAAGGATAAATAGTGTATGCTTTAAATTCCATTAGTCTTAGTCTACAACTGTGGCCAGTAAAAATGAAATACAATGCAAATAAAATATAATGCAAAAATACTACCCTAAACATGACCCAGAGGAAATATACAATACATTCCCTTAATATATTCTGACAAGGCTCTGATGAAGACTGTGGTTGTACAATATGCCTGTGTCCCAAATGGCACCCTATTCCCTATATAGTGCACTATATTTGACCAGGACTTTGGTCAAAACTAGTGCACTATTTAGTGTATGGGGTGCCATTTTGGGACACAAGCACAGTCTAATGAAGATGCATCTGCTGAATATTACATCAAGGTGCTGTGTGGAGGTAAAGGAGGTTAAGGGCATTCAGGGCAGTATTCATTCATCTGACTGGCTTGCTGCTGCAGCGTGTCTCCCAAATGGCACCATATTCCCTATATAGTGCACTAGTTTTGACCAGACACCCATAGGGCTCTGGTCAAAAGTAGTGCACTAAGTAGGGAATAGGGTGTAATTTTAGGGACATGGACAGAGAGTTTCTCCTTTCATCTGGCCAATGCTGTATTACTGTTCTCAGCATGAATATTTAAAACAGTGATTTAGATGCAAATGAGGTGCAATGCATTACCTGGAAACTTTATTTTCCTTTTCCACCCTGAAGCTGCCTCCAGCACAGTTACAAAACAGTGTTTTTGCCAGCCACTCCCTTCTGAAGGAGACACCGAAATGAGACTGGTTAAGAAGTGGCTAGATAGTGACGTCTTTGCCAGAGGTATCAATTTACCTCGTAGGACGCGATAATAAAGAGTTAATGTTGCACATCTGCAGCTGATGTCATAATGCCAAGGCTGTCCCTAAGACACACAGATGATGTTTGATTGAGAAATGTTTCAGAGTTAGGCACAATACTCTTCGGTGAGTCATTACTCATTCTGTGTTATTGTCTGTTAGTGGCCTGCACAGTGAAAAGTCTCTGCTTAAAGGGGCAATCAGCAGTTGGTACATCCATTTCTGGACTTATAAGCTAATTATATGCACCCATTGATTCTTGAAGAATATAACTTATCATGAGCTTTAGTTCTACTGTGGTACCCCATCAGAACATAAAATATAAACTTGTTTTGACTCCAATGTTTGTAAACAAAGAAAATATAAACAAACACTATATAGCCTCAAAACATGGTTAAAACTATCATTTAGATATCATGGATGGTCACTCCTTTCATCCATAGCTCTGTCTACGAAGTTGAGTGATTTTACATTTCTTCAGCCCCATCCCTCATCTTTTTACCAAACCAGGGGCGGGGAGTCCACATTGTTATTGTTTCTACTGCTGATTACCGCTTTAAATGAACTTTATTCAGGGAGCATAAACACAGTAATTCAACACAACTTTTTTTCTTGTCAGCATAACAAGACAAATTACTCTGAAACCAATGGGTAATTGGCATCTAATTGAAGGGTAAAACTCTGATCTTTTCCAGTGGAATGTAGTGAAACACCACACTTGTAAACAACAAAGTGGTGTTGGACTTGCCTGGTTGGTCAGACACAGAGAGGAAGGCTAAGGAGGAGCCAGAGTAAGGAGAACTCCTCTCCTAGAGGAGGTCTGGTCTGGTGGTTTGCTGAGGTCTTGGCCTGGGTCTCTGTCTGTGTCTATGTCTCTGTGAAATCACTCACTGAGCTCCTCTGTGGCCGGCCCCCATCCCAGAATCCTGAACTGTCTGGGCATCCACTGAGTGTAAACAATCTCCTGGGTGGTTGACATCATAGACCCGGGCCAAGGTTTGGGGAGAGAGGCTGGTTGGGCCAGGGGTTGGGGAGAAAGGGTAGGCTGGTTGGGCCAGGGGTTGGGGAGAGAGGGTAGACTGGTTGGGCAAGGGGTTGGGGAGAGAGGGTAGGCTGGTTGGGCCAGGGGTTGGGGAGAGAGGGTAGTCTGGTTGGGCCATGGCTTGGGGAGAGAGGGTAGACTGGTTGGGCAAGGGGTTGGGGAGAGAGGGTAGGCTGGTAGTCTGGTTGGGCCATGGCTTGGGGAGAGAGGGTAGGCTGGTTGGGCCAGGGGTTGGGGAGAGAGGGTAGTCTGGTTGGGCCATGGCTTGGGGAGAGAGGGTAGACTGGTTGGGCAAGGGGTTGGGGAGAGAGGGTAGGCTGGTTGGGCCAGGGACAGTTGTTTGGATGAAAGGGTAGGCTGGTTGGGGAGAGAGGGTAGGCTGGTTGGGCCAGGGGTTGGGGAGAGAGGGTAGGCTTGTTGGGCCTGGGCCAGGGGTTGGGGAGAGAGGGTAGGCTGGTTGGGCCAGGGACAGTGGTTAGGATGAAAGGGTAGGCTGGTTGGGGAGAGAGGGTAGGCTGGTTGGGCCAGGGGTTGGGGAGAGAGGGTAGGCTGGTTGGGCCATGGGTTAGGGCGAGAGGGTAGGCTGGTTGGGCAGGGGACAGTGGTTAGGATGAAAGGGTAGGCTGGTTGGACCTGGGCCTTACAGAACTCTCACAGTGCTACAGCAGCTGCCAAATCAGACAAGAGGAGTGAGAGAAGCTTTGGGACTGCCTGGGAGGAACATTGAGCCTGGATGAGAAAGAAAAATCCTATTTTCTTTCTAGCATTAGGAAAAGCCAAAGAATGTCACAACATTCTTGTCTGATGATGCTTGTTGCTGTAAAAGCTGAGATAGGCAGTAAGAAAATAATAATTAATCTAACAAAAGTTTACATTCAGCTTTTAAATCAGAGCTCTATGTGCAATAAATGTCCACATGTTTCCAATTACTACATATCATAAAGCCAAGAAGACTTCAAAACTTCCAATGATTATTTCCATTATGAAATATACATAACAAGAGCAGCCATCCACTCACCTGCTATCTTGTATGTTCGCCATCTAGGGAATGAAATGGATATTTCCTCAGGGTGCAGCAGGGCTTAAGTCATACAACACTATACTGTTACCTCAGTAACTGTCATCTGGTGCTTTTGGCAGACCTTACTTTCTCACCTGCCCATTTTCAAACATTCGGCCAAAGGGTTTATGAGAGACGGAGGGAGCGAGAGAGAGACGGAGAGCATCTGTTTAGCGTTTCTGTCGTCGGGCAGGAGAGAGAAGGACAGTAACTCATTGTATGTCGTACATTTGAAACAGTACCTCTGCACTGTAATTCTGCACGCTGAGTCGGACTTCAACGGTTCTCATGGAGTGGCTGCGTTCCCAGGCAACGGGATGGTGTGTGTGTGTACATGCTTGCAGAAAGAAGCGTGTGGACTTGGTTAGTGGGGCAGTAGCAGTGGGTAGTCAGTGTTCACCACTGTCATATCTGACATGAGACTCTGTCACAGTAACGATTAGATTTATCTGAGCTGTCAATCATGCTAGAAACACATCTAACATAATAACAGTGTACATGTGTGCAGCATGGGTACCTACATGTGGATTTTCCTACAGACTGTGTAAGTGCAGGAGTTGGTATCTCAGGACCCATTGCCTAGTCCTCTGTACTGTATGTTTATCAAAACACATGCCGTAGAGACAGGAGGACACAGAACTTGGGGATGTTTGGCGGTCAACACATTGATCTCCAACCTGCAGGGCCAGGAAACTCATTAGACAGCCTCAGACTTTCCAATAACCTGTATCTATGAAGGCATCTGCAAAAACGCTTTGACAACCAAACTGATGCAGCAGAGGAGAGCAGAGTGACCTTTATCAAATGGCAAAGGTGTCTGGGTTCGCTGCTGTCTGACGACACCAGATGGGTTCTGTCGACCTGATCAACTCTGTTGCCGTGGAAACCATAGGTGTATGTTTAGCCTCATCAGTGTCCTCCATATCTATGTTCCTTCATCAGGAGCAAAGCTAAGGCCCTGCTCCAGTCTATGGTGTAACACAGGACCAGTTACTTATGACAGATATATTGAAATGGAAACGGCATCGATGAATATATGGAGTGACTGATGTAACATAACACCAACGGTTATTCATCTGAAGAGTATCCTGTCTGTGGAATGGTATTATTCCTATAAATAGTTGCTTGTGACAGTCTTTGGAGATGAATTTCTCGTTGATGAATGGCGGGGTGTTAAAATAGTTGCTTCTGAGCTGTAAACAGCCGGGGTGAGGAAAAATGACCTGTCTAGGCAGTGAGGGGCCATGTGGCGTGAACAGGCATTCTTCAACTGTCACTCTGTGGACATGCACAAGGAGCCTGCATGGTTATTTTGATCTTGCTTGTGTGAGGTCTGGTAAGTGTCTTGTGGTATGTAAGATGCAATTGTACTAGTTTTTGTTTATTTAAAATACCACAAATCAAAACAGTTGTATAGCTTTCAGTTCAGGTTAGGGTACAATAAACGTTTGTGTTGATACTCATTCACATAATTATATCACCTGCTATCTAGCCGACTATTTAGGCAAGGATGGGACAATTCTCACCCCCTACCTACATGTACATAGTACTTCAATCAATCAATCACCAAACCAAATCAAATCAACTTGTACATATTACCTCAATCAATCACCCCAACTACCTTGTACCATACTACACTGACTCGGTACCGGTACTCCTTGTATATAGTCTCATTATTGTTATTTTATTGTGTCATTTTATCGTGTTACTATTTTTTTTCTATTTGTACATTTGTCTTACTTTTTAAGTGCCTTGTTTGGAAACGGCTTGTAAGTAAGCATTCCATGGTAAAGTCTACACTTGTATTCGGCGCATGTGACAAATAACATTTGATTTGAATAGGATGGAGAAAAAATTATAGAATTGGTGGAGCACAAGGTTTTTTCAGTTTGGGCTCACTTGAAATGTCTTCTGATGCAACTTTGTGGGCTACTTCACCTGAGTTCTCCATAGAAACCAACCCTAGTGAGAGACCAGAGGTTTCCTCACAGCACAGCAGCCCTGTCTTTAGACAACACATTCCTGTTAGTTTACTCTGGGATGGGAGGCTGGCCCGTGGAGTGTCTGTCTGAGCACGCTGGCCACGAACAGACCACACAATTTCACTCACAGCAGTTTGTGGAAAGTCTCTGGGTCTCTCCCCACCACATCAGACCGATAGCGACGCGGTGTGCTAGCTATGTGCCTGAATAACCACTAACACTACCTAGCGCTGGGCTCTCTCTCAAGCCCCGTGGGCCTCTGAGGTTACTGAGCTTCGCTTGAGGCCAGGCTTACGGTATGGGCCAATAAAAAGGCATTACCATGGTTACCCTTAACTTGGCACCACACGTCCCGCTAGGGCACCTCCCCCCACTGCTCAACTGACACAGTAGCACACAGAACGCAAAAAATATTCTTAGAAATATTTAACCTCCACACATTAACAAGTCCAATAGCTCAAATGAAAGATAAACACCTTGTTCATCTAGCCACCAAGTCAGATTTCTAAAATGTTTTACGGCGAAAACATAGCACATATTTATGTCAAACCACCACCAAAGATAGGCTAATTTACATTTTGTAGAACAATAGATGCAATCACAAAAGCAGGATTAAAAGTAAAATAATTCACTAACCTTTTGAAAATCTTCATCAGATGACAGGAATAGGACATGTTATACAGTACATTTATGTTTTTTTCAATAATATGCTAATTATATCCATAAATCTACGGTTTACATAGAAGGTCATGGCTAAAAAATGCTACAACAATGCCTGGAGAAATTATGGTAACTCTGCCAGATAACAGAAATACACATCATAAACGTTGACTAAATATACATGTTCTACATATACTTAGAAAGATACACTTCTTCTTAATAAAACAGCTGTGTTACATTTATTTTTAACTTTACAGATTTCGTTCACTAGGCTATAATGTGAGTCGGCGCTCAGGAATTAGCATTTTGGCTCCTCTATCTCGGAGTCCACAGAAACCCAAATTTAACACATAAATGTTCCCTTACCTTTGCTGTTCTTCCATCAGAAGACCTGGAAGGGTTTATACTTACCAAAAACAGCTTTAGTTTTGAAGTCTGTGTCTTTCGGTTATCAAACACGACATATTTCGGTTGAAATGCAGCCAAAAAGTAAAGTTAGTTCGCACCAAAACGTCGAAATTACATATTATATGTCGACTAAACTTGTCAAACTTGGTTCAGAACACAGCGTTAGCATGCTATATAGCTTCACCGCAATTCTCAGGACAAAGAGAAACACACGCATCGTTTAATCAATCTTGAAAGAAAGACACCACAGGCGCAGAATGCGCGTGAGAGTAACCTGTTTTCTCGCGCGACCGAAAGGATTCGGCCGTCATTACTCTCATGAGCACGCGATTCACACAATGAGAAGCCCCATTGAAAGCGGACACCGCGCTGAAGGCATAGGAACTGTTCCCAGGACTGTAGGTGCTTGGGAAGGGTGGGGGCGATGACGTCAAAGTTGGGCCAACTTTTTGGATGACAAGAGAGTTTGGGAGAATGAGTGCCCTGAGAGTTCTGCTTTACTTACAGACATAATTTAAACGGTTTTAGAAGCTTTAGAGTGTTTTCTATTCAATAATAATTTTTAATTGCATATATTAGCAATTTTTGACAGATTTTTTTTCTGTTTACTATGGGCACGCATTTCACCAACGGGGGCAGTATTCTGCCCTAGCCTTAACAGGTTTGCCTCTACATGAAAACAACAACACTACTCCCCTCCCTGTACGTTGTTGGATTGTTGATGATTCTTAAGGTGTGAAGGACATTTTCTAGTCTCTACAGCCAACAATTAATTTATTTCCGCTCATAAAAACTCTTAGGACTTTTCTCTCCCACGTGAAGAGAAACAGCCTTTGTCCAGTTCAATAAAGGTGCAATATGCAGAAATCGCTCCGCCATTTCCTGGTTGCTAAACAAACCAAGCAGTGTACAATGTAGAGAATCATTGTGCCATCTAAACAATTGTGAAATATATTTTCATTAACCCAAAATATTGTATTTTCCGCTGTTTGAAGCTGATGTAAAAATCAAAAGTAAAAGAGCAAAAACAAAACGTAATAATGGGAAACATAGAAGTAGCGCACCTAGAACAGATCTAACAATTCATAGACTTGCTTTCAATGAGAACGACAGATCTATAACTCACAATTCTATATACATTTGGTCGGGTCACCCAAAAAGTTACATATTGCATCTTTAAAGGTGGATAAACTCAGCCTGGACTAGCTCACAGTACGGCCCATCCCCCGCCTGCAGCACCTCTCTTCCTCCTCTCGCGCATTACTAGCTCCGGATAATAAAGTCTCTTAAAAAATGACTTTTCTGCTGCTTCCCTCACTCGGGAACAGACCGGGTCTGGATCCAAACTGGTCTATACTGAACGGGTCTAGTTGTCTTCAGGTCCGTTCAGAACCGGTCTCTATATTTAAAATTTTAAAAATCATACATATGGGTCCAGGTGGGAAAGCCCCAGATCCATTTCGTAACTGGTCCAACTTTTTTGGACCCGTGAAGACCTCTAGAGCAGCGAGGAGGGAGCGAGAGACAAGAGACAACTACCGACCAAGCTGACTCGCTCTATTGTAGAATAATAGCTGCCATAGCTAGGTTATCCATCATAGAATATGACTACGCAGTACCTGTCTTGACTGGATCAAACTTGGAGTAGCTAGCTAACGTTAGTTACAAACAACTCCATTCAGAATATTAAGTAGTAGCCTACCTGTTCGCACTTGGTTATTGTGGCCTATCCTTTTCTTTAACTTCACAGTATTTCTGATCAATTTGATGTTATTTTAATGGACAAAAAAAAGTACTTTTCTTTCAAAAACAAGGACATTTCTAAGTGATCCCAAAATGTTGAACGGTAGTATATATTTCAGGATGCTGTGTGTCCCTGGAAATGATCAATGTAATTAAGATTACATTTTTGAAAACATAGCTTCTCCAAATAAAGTGGTCTCTTGTCACAACCTACCTGAGTGGGTTACCGAGTGGCGCAGTGGTCTAAGGCATTTCAGTGCAAGAGGTACCACTACAGTCCCTGGTTCAAATCCAGGCTGAATCACATCTGGCTGTGATTGGGAGTCCCATAGGGCGTCGCTCAGTTGGCCAAGCGTTGCTGGGGTAGGCCGTCATTGTAAATAAGATTTTTTTCTTAAGTTACTTGCCTAGTTAAAAAAAATAAAAAAAATGTTTTTACCTTTATTTACCCAGGCAAGTCAGTTAAGAACACATTCTTATTTTCAATGACGGCCTGGGAACAGTGGGTTAACTGCCTGTTCAGGGGCAGAACGACAGATTTGTACCTTATCAGTTCGGGGGTTTTGAACTCACAACTTTCCGGTTACTAGTCCAACGCTCTAACCACTAGGCTACCCTGCCGCCCCAGTTAAATAAAGGTTAAATAAAAAGAAAAGTAAATAAATCAAACCCCTGGTATGGGTTGAGGTTAGCCAAGGGACGGGGTAAGTTCAGCTCCTACAAATTTCTGTACTGAATTAAATATTGTGACTACCTCATATAAAACCATGTCTATCTTTTATTTCCCAAACACAAGTCAGCACAATTACAATAAATGTAGTTGTCTTTTAAGCGTATTTTAACACAGGCTTAACACCTAACAAACACTTAGTACTTTAAAAACACCTTGTTACAGGCCCAGGCCCTTTGTTAGCTTATATCCCAGCAATAATGCCTTGCATTACGCCTGAGTAGAAAACACAAATTGGTTCAATTTGCCAATGACTCAACCAATCGGCTAAACTTACCCCATGGTCATTTGTTTACCTTACCCCAATGCAAACATTTTGACTATATTAGCCCACACAACTACAAGGATGCACTTTCATGCTAGGTTTAGAAACCTCATATCAAAGCTTATTGAGACCCCCAACTCTCTTATATAGAACAATCTTACAATTAACTACTTTGGTTTAGATACAAGCATCATGAAACGTCTAACACAAGAAATTAATTTGACTTGGTGAGAATCCGTTTTTTGACCTAACTTGCTTACCCCTTTTCCATGTCATTTCTTCCTTCAGACTCCATGAAATGATGACCTCCTCTTAAATATTTGGTAAAATTATTGATTTTGTGTATGGTTTCCTAGAAACAAGATTGGCTCAACTTACCCCTTTGGCTCAAATTACCCCACTCTCCTCTATATGTACCTAAACTGGGACATGCTTAACACCCCGGCCATCCTACAATCTAAGCTTGATGCCCTCAATCTCACACAAATTATCAATGAACCTATCAGGTACAACCCCAAATCAGTAAACACGGGCACCCTCATAGATATCATCCTAACTAACACGCCCTCCAAATACACCTCTGCTGTTTTAAACCAAGATCTCAGCGATCACTGCCTCATTGCCTGCATCCGTTATGGGTCTGCGGTCAAACAACCACCCCTCATCACTGTCAAACGCTCCCTAAAACACTTCAGCAAACAGGCCTTTCTAATCGACCTGGCCGGGGTATCCTGGAATGACATTGACCTCATCCCGTCAGTAGAGGATTCCAGGTTATTCTTTAAAAGTGCCTTCCTCACCATCTTAAATAAGCATGCTCCATTCAAAAATGGTCGAACCAGGAATAGTTATAGCGCTTGGTTCACTCCAGACCTGTCGGCCCTTGACCAGCACAAAAACATCCGGTGGCGTTCTGCATTAGCATCGAATAGCCCCCGTGATATGCAACTTTTCAGCGAAGTTAGGAACCAATATACACAGGCAGTTAGGAAAGCTAAGGCTAGCTTTTTAAAACAGAAATTTGCACCCTGTAGTATTAACTCAAAAAAGTTCTGGGACACTGTAAAGTCCATGGAGAATAAGAGCACCTCCTCCCAGCTGCCCACTGCACTGAGGCTAGGAAACACTGTCACTACCGATAAATCCGCTATAATTGAGAATTTCAATAAGCATTTCTCTACGGCTGGCCATGCTTTCCACCTGGCTACCCCAACCCCGGTCAACTGCCCGGCACCCTCCACAGCAACCCACCCAAGCACGCACCATTTCTCCTTCACCCAAATCTAGATAGTTGGTGTTCTGAAAGAGCTGCAAAATCTGGAACCCTACAAATCAGCCGGGCTAGACAATCTGGACCCTCTTTTTCTAAAATTATCTGCCGAAATGGTCAGGCTATTACTAGCCTGTTCAATCTCTCTTTTGTATTGTCTGAGATTCCCTAACATTGGAAAGCTGCCGCGGTCATCCCCCTCTTCAAAGGGGGAGACACTCTAGACCCAAACTGCTACAGACCTATATCTATCCTACCCTGCCTTTCTAAGGTCTTCGAAAGCCAAGTTAATAAACAGATTACCGACCATTTCAAATCCCACATACTTTCTCCGCTATGCAATCTGGTTTCAGAGCTTGTCATGGGTGCACCTCAGCCACGCTCAAGGTCCTAAACGATGTCATAACTGCCATCGAAATGAGACATTACTGTGCAGACGTATTCAAATCAAATCAAATCAAATTTTATTTGTCACATACACATGGTTAGCAGATGTTAATGCGAGTGTAGCGAAATGCTTGTGCTTCTAGTTCCGACAATGCAGTAATAACGAACAAGTAATCTAACTAACAATTCCAAAAAAACTACTGTCTTATACACAGTGTAAGGGGATAAGGAATATGTACATAAGGATATATGAATGAGTGATGGTACAAAGCAGCATAGGCAAGATACAGTAGATGATATCGAGTACAGTATAACATATGAGATGAGTATGTAAACAAAGTGGCATAGTTAAAGTGGCTAGTGATACATGTATTACATAAGGATGCAGTCGATGATATAGAGTACAGTATATACATATGCATATGAGATGAATAATGTAGGGTAAGTAACATTATTTATATAAGGTAGCATTGTTTAAAGTGGCTAGTGATATATTTACATAATTTCCCATCAATTCCCATTATTAAAGTGGCTAGAGTTGAGTCAGTGTCATTGACAGTGTGTTGGCAGCAGCCACTCAATGTTAGTGGTGGCTGTTTAACAGTCTGATGGCCTTGAGATAGAAGCTGTTTTTCAGTCTCTCTGTCCCAGCTTTGATGCACCTGTACTGACCTCGCCTTCTGGATGACAGCGGGGTGAACAGGCAGTGGCTCGGGTGGTTGATGTCCTTGATGATCTTTATGGCCTTCCTGTAGCATCGGGTGGTGTAGGTGTCCTGGAGGGCAGGTAGTTTGCCCCCGGTGATGCGTTGTGCAGACCTCACTACCCTCTGGATAGCCTTACGGTTGAGGGCGGTGCAGTTGCCATACCAGGCGGTGATACACCCCGCCAGGATGCTCTCGATTGTGCATCTGTAGAAGTTTGTGAGTGCTTTTGGTGACAAGCCGAATTTCTTCAGCCTCCTGAGGTTGAAGAGGCGCTGCTGCGCCTTCTTCACGATGCTGTCTGTGTGAGTGGACCAATTCAGTTTGTCTGTGATGTGTATGCCAAGGAACTTAAAACTTGCTACCCTCTCCACTACTGTTCCATCGATGTGGATAGGGGGGTGTTCCCTCTGCTGTTTCCTGAAGTCCACAATCATCTCCTTAGTTTTGTTGACGTTGAGTGTGAGGTTATTTTCCTGACACCACACTCCGAGGGCCCTCACCTCCTCCCTGTAGGCCGTCTCGTCGTTGTTGGTAATCAAGCCTACCACTGTTGTGTCGTCCGCAAACTTGATGATTGAGTTGGAGGCGTGCGTGGCCACGCAGTCGTGGGTAAACAGGGAGTACAGGAGAGGGCTCAGAACGCACCCTTGTGGGGCCCCAGTGTTGAGGATCAGAGGGGTGGAGATGTTGTTGCCTACCCTCACCACCTGGGGGCGGCCCGTCAGGAAGTCCAGTACCCAGTTGCACAGGGCGGGGTCGAGACCCAGGGTCTCGAGCTTGATGACGAGCTTGGAGGGTACTATGGTGTTGAATGCCGAGCTGTAGTCGATGAACAGCATTCTCACATAGGTATTCCTCTTGTCCAGATGGGTTAGGGCAGTGTGCAGTGTGGTTGAGATTGCATCGTCTGTGGACCTATTTGGGCGGTAAGCAAATTGGAGTGGGTCTAGGGTGTCAGGTAGGGTGGAGGTGATATGGTCCTTGACTAGTCTCTCAAAGCACTTCATGATGACGGATGTGAGTGCTACGGGGCGGTAGTCGTTTAGCTCAGTTACCTTAGCTTTCTTGGGAACAGGAACAATGGTGGCCCTCTTGAAGCATGTGGGAACAGCAGACTGGTATAGGGATTGATTGAATATGTCCGTAAACACACCGGCCAGCTGGTCTGCGCATGCTCTGAGGGCGCGGCTGGGGATGCCGTCTGGGCCTGCAGCCTTGCGAGGGTTAACACGTTTAAATGTCTTACTCACCTCGGCTGCAGTGAAGGAGAGACCGCATGTTTTCGTTGCAGGCCGTGTCAGTGGCACAGTATTGTCCTCAAAGCGGGCAAAAAAGTTATTTAGTTTGCCTGGGAGCAAGACATCCTGGTCCGTGACTGGGCTGGATTTCTTCCTGTAGTCCGTGATTGACTGTAGACCCTGCCACATGCCTCTTGTGTCTGAGCCGTTGAATTGAGATTCTACTTTGTCTCTGTACTGGCGCTTAGCTTGTTTGATAGCCTTGCGGAGGGAATAGCTGCACTGTTTGTATTCGGTCATGTTACCAGACACCTTGCCCTGATTAAAAGCAGTGGTTCGCGCTTTCAGTTTCACACGAATGCTGCCATCAATCCACGGTTTCTGGTTAGGGAATGTTTTAATCGTTGCTATGGGAACGACATCTTCAACGCACGTTCTAATGAACTCGCACACCGAATCAGCGTATTCGTCAATGTTGTTATCTGACGCAATTCATCGACCTGGCCAAAGTCACCAAAGCCCCATATACTACCCACGACGGCTTTTGACTTTGTCAATCACCACATTCTTATCGGCAGACTCGACAGCCTTGGTTTCTCAAATGACTGCCTCACCTGGTTCACCAACTACTTCTCAGACAGAGTTCAGTGTGTCAAATCGGAGGGCCTGTTGTCCGGACCTCTGGCAGTCTCTATGGGGGTGCCACAGGGTTCAATTCTCGGGCTGACTCTCTTCTCTGTATACATCAATGATGTCGCTCTTGCTGCTGGTGATTCTCTGATCCACCTCTACGCAGACGACACCATTCTGCATACTTCTGGCCTTTCTTTGGACACTGTGTTAACTAACCTCCAGATGAGCTTCAATGCGATACAACTCTCCTTCCGTGGCCTCCAACTGCTCTTAAATGCTAGTAAACCGATCGCTGCCCACACCTGCCCGCCCGCCCAGCATCACTACTCTGGACGATTCTGACTTCTGAATCTGACGATTCCTTCCAGAGTCACATTAAGCATCTCCAATCCAAAATTAAATCTAGAGTCGGCTTCCTACTTCACAACAAAGCATCCTTCACTCATGCTGCCAAACATACCCTCGTAAAACTGACCATCCTACCGATCCTTGACTTCGGCGATGTCATCTATAAAATAGCCTCCAACACTCTGCTCAGCAAACTGGATGTAGTCTATCACAGTGCCATCTGTTTTGTCACCAAAGCCCCATATACTACCCACGACTGCGACCTGTACGCTCTCGTTGGTTGGCCCTCGCTTCATACTTGTCGCCAAACCCACTGGCTTCAGTCTCTGATAGGTAAGGCCCCGCCTTATCTCAGCTCACTGGTCACCATAGCAGCACCCACCCGTAGCACGCGCTCCAGCAGGTATATCTCTCTAGTCACCCCCAAAGCCAATTCCTTCTTTGGCCGCCTTTCCTTCCAGTTCTCCGCTGCCAATGACTGGAATGAATTGCAAAAATCACTGAAGCTGGAGACTCTTACCTCCCTCACTAGCTTTAAGCACCAGCTGTCTGATAGCGTTAAGCACCACCTGTACATAGCCCATCTGTAATATCGCCCATCCAACTACCTCATCCCCATACTGGGATTATTTATTTATCTGGCTCCTTTGCACCCCTGTATCTTTACTTGCACATTCATCTTCTGCACATCTACCATTTCAGTGTCTATATGGTATATTGTAATTACTTCGCCACCATGGCCTATTTATTGCCTTACCACCCTTTTCTTACCTCATTTGCACTCACTGTATATAGACTTTCTTCAGCTGTATGTTTATTTCTTTCATCACATTCCCAGTGGGTCAGAAGTTTACATACACTGAATGAGTATTTGGTAGCATTACCTTTAAATTGTTTAACTTGGGTCAAACGTTTTGGGTAGCCTTCCACAAGCTTCCCACAATAAGTTGGGTGAATTTTGGCCCATTCCTCCTGACAGAACTGGTGTAACTAAGTCAGGTGTGTAGGCCTCCTTGCTCGCAGATGCTTTTTCAGTTCTGACCACAAACTTTCTATAAGATTGAGGTCATGGCTTTGTGATGGCTACTCCAGTACCTTGACTTTTTTGTCCTTAAGCCATTTTGCCACAACTTTGAAAGTATTCTTGGGATCATTGTCCATTTGGAAGACCCATTTGCGACCAAGCTTTAACTTGGTGTCTTGAGATGTTGCTTCAATATATCCACATAATTTTCCTACCTCATGATGCCATCTATTTTGTGAAGTGCACCAGTCCCTCCTGCAGTAATGCACCCCCACATCATGATGATGCAACATCATGATGGTGCCACCCCCATGCTTCACGGTTGGGATAGTGTTCTTTGGCTTGCAAGTCTCCCCCCTTTTCCTCCAAACATAACGATCGTCATTATGGCCAAACAGTTCTAATTTTGCCTCATCAGACCAGAGGACATTTCTCTAAAAAGTACGACCTTTGTCCCCATGTGCCGTTGCAAACCGTAGTCTGTTTTTTTATGGTGGTTTTGGAGCAGTGGCTTCTTCCTTGCTGAGCAGCCTTTCAGGTTATGTCGATATAGGACTTGTTTTACTGTGGATATTGTCATGTTCTGACCTTTATCCCTACACTGCTGATTTTGCAGGTTTTCCTACTTACAAAGCATGTAGAGGTCTGTAATTTTTATCATAGGTACACTTCAATTGTGAGAGACGGAATCTAAAACAAAAATCTAGAAAATCACATTGTATGATTTTTAAGTAATTCATTTGCATTTTATTGCATGACATAAGAATTTGATCACCTACCAACCAGTACGAATTTTGGCTCTCACAGACCTGTTAGTTTTTCTTTAAGAAGCCCTCCTGTTCTCCACTCATTACCTGTATTAACTGCACCTGTTTGAACTCGTTACCTGTATACAAGACACCTGTCCACACACTCAATCAAACAGACACCAACCTCTCCACAATGGCCAAGACCAGAGAGCTGTGTAAGGACATCAGGTATACAATTGTAGACCTGCACAAGGCTGGGATGGGCTACAGGACAATAGGCAAGCAGCTTGGTGAGAAGGCAACAACTGTTGGCGCAATTATTAGAAAATGGAAAAAGTTCAAGATGACGGTCAATCACCTTCGGTCTGGGGCTCCATGCAAGATCTCACCTCGTGGGGCATCAATGATCATGAGGAAGGTGAGGGATCAGCCCAGAACTACACGGCATGACCTGGTCAATGACCTGAAGAGAGCTGGGACCACAGTCTCAAAGAAAACCATTAGTAACACACTACGCCGTCATGGATTAAAATCCTGCAGCGCACGCAAGGTCTCCCTGCTCAAGCCAGAGCATGTCCAGGCCCGTCTGAAGTTTGCCAATGACCATCTGGATGATCCAGAGGAGGAATGGGAGAAGGTCATGTGGTCTGATGAGACAAAAATATAGCTTTTTGTCTAAACTCCACTCGCAGTGTTTGGAGGAAGAAGAAGGATGAGTACAACCCCAAGAACACCATCCCAACTGTGAAGCATGGAGGTGGAAACATCATTCTTTGGGGATGCTTTTCTGCAAAGGGGACAGGACGACTGCACCGTATTGAGGGGAGGATGGATGGGCCCATGTATCGCGAGATCTTGGCCAACAACCTCCTTCCCTCAGTAAGAGCATTGAAGATGGGTCGTGGCTGGGTCTTCCAGCATGACAATGACCCAAAACACACAGCCAGGGCAACTAAGGAGTGGCTCCGTAAGAAGCATCTCAAGGTCCTGGAGTGGCCTAGCCAGTCTCCAAGACCTGAACCCAAAAGAAAATCTTTGGAGGGAGCTGAAAGTTCGTATTGCCCAACGACAGCCCCGAAACCTGAAGGATCTGGAGAAGGTCTATATGGAAGAGTGGGCCAAAATCCCTGCTGCAGTGTGTGCAAACCTGGTCAAGAACTACAGGAAACGTATGATCTCTGTAATTGCAAACAAAGGTTTCTGTACCAAATATAAAGTTATGCTTTTCTGATGTATCAAATGCTTCTGTCATGCAATAAAATGCAAATTAATTACTTAAAAATCATACAATGTGATTTTATGAATTTTTGTTTTAGATTCCGTCTCTCACAGTTGAAGTGTACCTATGATAGAAATTATAGACCTCTACATGCTTTGTACGTAGGAAAACCTGCAAAATCAGCAGTGTATCAAATACTTGTTCTCCGCACTGTATATATATCACACTGTATATTAGAATTAAAGTGGTCTGTTGTTTGGGCATGTGCATGTCTTGGAGCATGAGTCCTCAAGGTTCTGAGCGCTGACTGTGAGTGGAAGGAATGTCTGACTTGAGTCATCTGTGCTGCTGTGGAAGTGAGGTGTGTACTGTATCCCAGCTGTGGCCTTCAGATTCCTCCACTCTGAGCTGTACTGGTTAGTAAGTATCAGTGCTGGAGTCCGTATATGTCCTTAACATTGGAATGTAGACCATATGGTTATGTTTATACCCCTGCACATCAACTCGGTACTAGTACCCCGTGTATAAAGCCAAGTTATCATTACTCATTGTGTATTTATTCCTTGTTATTATTTTTCTCTCTGCATTGTTGGGAAAGGCCCTTAATAAGTTAAGCATTTCACTATTAGTGTACACATTGTATACAAACCCTGTGACAAATAACATTTGATTGATTGATTGGTAGGATGAGGATTAGCAGGCTTTGGGCTGGAGGGACAGTTCATTACCTTGGCTTTCAGTTATAAAAATAATCATCATCATTTGGTGGGTGCTTATATTTGTTCTATTTCACTATTGGAATGATTTATTGTTGTTGCATATCCCAACTCCCCCGAGACACCTTAGTTAGCAGGTAGCCTAGTGGTTAGAGTGTAGGGGCGGCAGGTAGCCTAGTGGTTAGAGTGTAGGGGCGGCAGGTAGCCTAGTGGTTAGAGTGTAGGGGCGGCAGGTAGCCTAGTGGTTTGAGCGTTTGGCCAGTAACAGGAAGGTTGCTGGATTGAATCCCCAAGCTGACAAGGTAAAAGTCTGTTCTGCCCCTGAGCAAGGTAGTTAACCCACTGTTCCCTGGGTGCTGTGGATGTCGATTAAGGCAGCATCCTGCACGTCTCTGATTCAGAGGGGCTGAATGTGGAAGACACATATTAGTTGAATACATTCAGTTGAAAAACTGAACAAGAATCACCCTTAGTTGCTACCGTCACTGTGTTTTAGACACTGATGACCAGCTTTCTGTGTTTTTACTAGTGACTAGCCTTCTGTGTTTTTACTGGTGACCAGCTTTCTGTGTTTTTACTAGTGACTAGCCTTCTGTGTTTTTACTAGTGACTAGCCTTCTGTGTTTTTACTAGTGACTAGCCTTCTGTGTTTTTACTGGTGACCAGCCTTCTGTGTTTTTACTGGTGACCAGCCTTCTGTGTTTTTACTAGTGACTAGCCTTCTGTGTTTTTACTGGTGACCAGCTTTCTGTGTTTTTACTGGTGACCAGCCTTCTGTATTTTTACTGGTGACCAGCCTTCTGTGTTTTTAATATAGGCATAAGCCTATAGAAACCTATCAGGTGTTTTAACGTAGTTCACAAGGCTAGTTAGATGTACACTACCGTTCAAAAGTTTAGGGTCACTTAGAAATGTTCTTGTTTTGGAAAGAAAAGCACAGAAAAGCATCCTGGAGTAGCCTCTTCACTGTTGACGTTGAGACTGGTGTTTTGCTGTTACTATTTAATGAAGCTGCCAGTTGAGGACTTGTGAGGCGTCTATTTCTCAAACTAGGCACTCTAATGTACTTCTCCTCTTGCTCAGTTGTGCACCGGGGCCTCCCACTCCTCTTTCTATTCTGGTTAGGGCCAGTTTGCCCTCTTCTGTGAAGGGAGTAGTACACAGCGTTATACGAGATCTTCAGTTTCTTGGCAATTTCTCACATGGAATAGCCTTCATTTCTCAGAACAAGAATAGACTGACAAGTTTCAGAAGAAAGTCTTTGTTTCTGGCCATTTTAAGCCTGTAATCGAACCCATAAATGTTGATGCTCCAGATACTCAGCTAGTCTAAAGAAGGCCAGTTTTATTGCTTCTTTAATCAGGTCAACAGTTTTCAGCTATGCTAACATAATTGCAAAAGGGTTTTCTAATGATCAATTAGCTTTTTAAAATGATAAACTTGGATTAGCTACCACAACGTGCCATTGGAACACAGGAGTGATGGTTGCTGACGACGGGTCTCTGTACGCCTATGTAGATATTCCATAAAAAAATCTGCCGTTTCCAGCTACATTAGTAATTTACAACATTAACAATGTCTACACTGTATTTCTGATCAATTTGATGTTATTTTAATGGACAACAAAATGTGCTTTTCTTTCAAAAACAAGGACATTTCTAAGTGACACCAAACTTTTGAACGGTAGTGTAGTTCACAAGGCTAGTTAGACGTATTTCACACTACCCAACAAAATACTCACAACAGATGTCGTCACACTTCCATAAAAAGTGTGAGGCCTATCCTAGTTTTTATTCTGTGTTTATTTTGAAGGTATTAAACGTTTCGATGACGCATACACCAGCACCTAGACCTAGTGCTGTTCACGTTTGTGTGTATTTGGTTCGCTAAATGTCAGCAGAAAGAAACCGTCACTTTTGTGCCCCTCCTAACAAGTCCTGGATCAAAGACATTCCCAGAAACCATCACTTTAGTGCCCCTCCTAACAAGTCCCGGATCAAAGACGTTCCCAGAGTTATTATAAACCTGGCCCAACAGCGTAAGTGTCGGCATCTGCAACGCAGCTTGCTTTTTATGGAAGTCGTGCAGCGGGCTGGAGAGAGGATGGGTGCAATACTGCATTCCTTACTGTCAACTGAGCCCCCAAAACCAATGTAGCCCTGTAGAATAGCTGTCCCCGTGCTGTACAGCTGCTACAAGCCTTGGCTAACATGGTGGGGCATTTCAAAGGATAGGGTTAATAGCAACAAGTTTTGGTAAAATGGCTTTTGTTATATATACAGTATATATATATATATATATTTTTATTTTTTAAATATATTTTTGATATTGTTTTATATATACTGTGTATATATATACTGTATATGTGTGTGTGTGTGTTTTCTGGTTTTAACTGTACCCGAAATGAAAACAAAACCAGGCCCTATTTCTGTGGTAGAGCTGTGACATGAGTGCTGTGGCATGCTCTGTGCCCTGCATGAATTCCCCCAGATCCATTTTGCTCCGCTCCCTTCCAATCGCAGTTAGCACCAGTCTACACCCTCACTGTTTAGACACACTAATCATCTGTTCCAATGGTTAGAGTAGTGACGATAGTGGGATCCCAACACACAAAACTGACAGTCATTCTTTGACAACCATACAACAAACCCTATACAGGTCTACTGATGTGAGCCAGGCAATGCAATCCGTAACTCCCTGTGAGTCTGGAAAACATGTTCTGCATAGGATTTTAAGGCTGAGAAGGCTGTCTCTTTAGCAGGGGAGAGCTGGCTGGTTGAAAACCAGCGATGACTCCTATGACAAGCTCACCACACACACAAGGACCCACCTAGTGTCAGATTCACCCACACGCCAGTCGTCTCCAGACATAGAAAAATGCTTACATCCCTGGAAGAACAACTCATCTGGACCACGTTAGTTACTGTACCTGGAAGAGGTTCAGACTGGCAGCATAGGGAATATCCTAATCCCCACAAATACTTATAAAGTTCCACACCCACGTTCTACCAGTATATTTACTGAAGAGAAGAACAGCTGCTGCTTTGGAGGGGATAACATGTTTTGATCATTTTCTTCCTAATTCAAAAATCTACAATGAGTTGCTACAGTAACATATGGCAGCCTAATCAGTCACAAGGGATTTTCTGATATTTTGTAATCATCGATTTGCCCATACTATGTGTGAGCAACCTGACTCAAGCTTGTAGGAAAGCAACCTGACTTGTTGGAAAGTCCGGGACTAAAAACACTCTTGTAGTAGGGAACTTTCCCTTTGCCAGAAGTCTGAAAAACACACTAGTGATGCGTTGGCCTGTGAGTTACTGACAGAGTTGTAGAGTTTATTCAAGTTTAATTGAGGGACTCTTGCCAAGGTTTTCTGGTAAAGAGATTGAAGCGATTGAGCAATATCCTGTTTTCTGGGTGATGGCTTGATTTCATAACCTCAGGTCAACACACTGAAATATAGCTGTACGTAGGAAAACAGTCCACTCTGTAGAATTTAACAAAGTATCAAGGGGGAATTCTTTGTTTTTCCTTCTGTGTATTGAGGTAGATTTGTCCTGAGACATACAGTGTGCGGTCACAGGTTTAATGAAATACTGTTATTATTAAAAATATGAATGGATTCTGGAGTGTGAGGGATCATGTACACAACAGTCATCTTTACAGAAAAACACAATTTAAGTTGTTTAATACTGTCTAATACTCTATAATGTTCTGCAGATACAGTAGACATTTTACATGTTCACCTTTGGTCTGATGATTTATGACCAGAGGCTGGTACTATTTATGACCAGAGGCTGGTACTATTTATGACCAGAGGCTGGTACTATTTATGACCAGAGGCTGGTACTATTTATGACCAGAGGCTGGTACTATTTATGACCAGAGGCTGGTACTATTTATGACCAGAGGCTGGTACTATTTATGACCAGAGGCTGGTACTATTTATGACCAGAGGCTGGTACTATTTATGACCAGAGGCTGGTACTATTTATGACCAGAGGCTGGTACTATTTATGACCAGAGGCTGGTACTATTTATGACCAGAGGCTGGTACTATTTATGACCAGAGGCTGGTACTATTTATGACCAGAGGCTGGTACTATTTATGACCAGAGGCTGGTACTATACACATAACGTTACACTCATTTACTCAACTTCCAATCCACTGTACAGTCCTTTTGACATGTCTGTATGACGCTTTTATATGACATCACTTCCACCAGTCATTAACGTAAGCCAGTTGATGTTTAGTTTGCTGGATATTTAAGATTCACATCACCATACCAACTTATGTAAGAGACTTCTCTACATGGACACGAGATTCTTCACCTCAGGGCGTCTTCCCAGTAAATGCTATTGCCTCGGTCCTCGTGAGTCATTTACATTGAGTTTAATGTGTTAAAAATAGATTTGCAGAGGTTACTACATCCCTCTACGGCGCTCAAGGCCCTATTCTGTGCTATGGTGGGTCTTGTTTGATGATCCAATCCCTTAACAGTGAATTAAGAGCAGAATGTCACTGATGCCTTTTCCTTCATGTTGGAACAGCCTGGTCTCAGATATGTTTATGCTGTCTTTGCCAACTCCTATAGTCCTTGTCAAGCTATGTCACAATGACCATAGGAGTTGGCAAGATGACACAAACAGATCTGGGACAAGGCTGGTGTTGGAATGCCATGATTCCACAATGATTCTGTAATGCCCCTCCCATGGTAATGATGTTGTGGGCTAATGGGTATTAAAATCCCTCTGTCTCCCTAGAGGGACACAGGCAGTGGCTTTCCAAGCTCTCTGAGTGCCTGGGAGATTCAGGACTCACTTGGAGATTCTTTTCTCATCCCAGCGATGATTTCAAACCTATTACAGCCATTCATATTATTCTCTCAGGACCTGCTTTAACCACCATTTGAATAAAGGTGGGCTAGAATTAGATAAATGGAAGGAGAACGTTTTTTAAATATTATACTAAAATGGAGAAACTATTGAAACTAAGTCAAACGGAACTCTTACAAAAGGAGCAAGATCTGTCTTAACCTCCCCCTTTCCTCCCTATCACAGTGCCTACCATGATATAGACAAGGTCTCGATGGCAATGCACATACTATGATACAGAGACGAGGGGTCAAAAGCTAAACGTGAGCATTATGGATGCGTTGGGGGGGCATATCAATCACTGAAATATACAGGGCCTGTCGTTGCGCCGTAGCGAGGGCCCAGACTGGCAGAGCTGAGGTCATGTGTTATTTCATGTGTGTGAGGTGGTCCCGTCCCATTGGAGGGCTCATGTTTCAATAGTGAAATGACAGCTTGATTTATGCCTCACTTCCTGTTGCCAGGGGTGATCACAAACGTTCCATGGGACATGTTAATGTGGCACGCTGAACCTATTGCTCTTGTTGAATTTTGATGCTAATCTAAGGCTGGCTGATACTAATCTAAGACTGGTTGATACCTAGATTATGAGTATCAATTCAATGTCTCCAAGACATAGTTCTGAACTGAATTTGAAATTCCAGCAATTACTTAAATACTGTAAAGCCTTATGATTATCCATGAGCAAGAAATCAAAACATTGTAACTAAAACTCTGACAAGAACTGACTCATGTCAACCTCTAATTTTCCTACTGTACTACAGACACCGCCTCTTTGTCAATACCAGTGAGCCCATGCCAACCTAGTGGAAACCCAACAGATAATGAAGTTGAATTACCAACCATGGTCAACCATGTTGACACTTATGGATGGTTCACAGTTCCTAATTACCATGGAAACACAACAGATAATTACCGTTAATGATACTCTTAGCTAGCGGGGTTGAGAAAACGAAAGACACAAAACACTGTCATTACCTAGTTTCTTTTGCAGTAGCTGACAGAGGAGATAACTACCCTGTTGTGCAGGAGGCTGATGATGATGATGATGATGATGATGATGCAGGCAGCCATATGAACTATAGTAACCACTGGTCTGTTAGCACTCCCATTTTCCCTGATCTGATGGTTGAAAAGAGATAGAACATGCTGCATTATACTGTATATACATAACAATGGACATATACTGCGTTATACCTACAGTAGATGAACGATTCTGATGGCGGACTAGATCTTTAAGTGATGACATCTGGTCATGTAAATATTGAATTCTACGCATCTGTTTAAATTAATGAGAGTGGTATGCTCATGAAGCACACAGTTTATATTGATCCGCAGCGCCATGTGCTCTGTTCTGCTCTGTTTCTGTGGTAAACTCGTGTAGTTGGGCAGTCAGCAGAGGGCTCAATGCGAGGGTTCAGAAGTCAAAGGTCAGGCTGCCGCAGGAGATGACTTTCTCTGGGCTAGACGATGGGGACTTTGAACTTAATGTACAATCTTGTGATTTTTATATAAGTATCATATAAAATCGTATTCAATTGTCAATCGTATTCAAACAAATGAACGCCAACTGAAATGTAAAGCTCATGATGTTCTTCCCAATAATTTTAGTGCTCCTCATACAATCCTCTGAGAAAAGGGAGAGAGTGACTCTTCAGCTAGACCTGAGTCACGATAAAGGAAGATGGTCCTCGAGTTCATTACAACTCTGAAAAGAGCAGCTGCAATCAAAGAAGGCTCAGTGGGTAATGGGATGGCTATGGGCCTGGGTCTCTCTGGAAAATGTTGTCTCATGACAGACTGGGCAATCTTCCCTGTAGCAGAGATCCAATTAGGACTGAGCCCGACGCACCTGGCCCCTCATCATGAGGGAAGTCATTAGCAAACCAATCTTATTCACTGTATCCCTTGAACATGGTAGATGGCACTACACGACGCTATACTCTCACTAAAAGCATGAACAGATGGATTGAGAGATTGTATTTTTATTTCCAGTGTTATGTAAAGTGGGGAGAAGATGGTAATTGTGGGGCTAGCAGACATAACCCACTGGGCACAGACTTCAGTTCAATGTCTAGTTTTGATTTAAATTTGAAATCAACAAAAAGTGTCACCATGACGTTGGATCTAGATCAAAAGTTAGTTGAAAAAAAGACGAAACGCCCTTATTTCTGATGACTTTTTGCAAATCCAATCAGTTTTCCACGTTGTTCCAACATCGTCACATAGATTTTTTGTGGTTGCAATTAAGTGGAAACAATGTTGATTTAACCACTTTTTGACCCGTGGGAATATGGCTTTTAACATACTTTTCATTGTCTTAAAATAACGTTTAATCTGTGGAAGAAACCATTTCTGATATAATTTTGCCTGAAACTTTCCAGCTAATGAAGGTGGTTTAATTAAACGTAGCTCCACTCACTAGCTCTATGTCATCGGGTGTATTAGAGGTGAAGTCAGGTGCAGGAGAGTAGCGTGAGGTAAACACGCGCACTTTTATTTTAGTTCCAAAAACGAGAGCACTACATAAATCAAACGCGCTCAAAACACGGAACATAACAAAAGTAAAGCGCGTAATAAAACACCACATTAACATGAAACAATTACACACAAAACATGATGGGAAACAGAGAGTTAAATACAAGTAGCTTAATTGGGGAAATATAAACCAGGTGTGTATGGAAACAAGACAAGACAAATGGATATACGAGAAATGGAGCGACCATGAACAGAAAGCCGGTGACGACGATCGCCGCCCGAACAAGCAGAGGAGCCAACCTCAGCGGAGATCGTGAACCTCTATTACAAAAGCCAATAGACTCACTTCCTAGAGCCTTCATTTTACTAGTGGTTAGAGTGTTGGACTAGTAACCGGAAGGTTGCAAGTTCAAACCCCCGAGCTGACAAGGTACAAATCTGTCGTTCTGCCACTGAACAGGCAGTTAACCCACTGTTCCTAGGCGTCATTGAAAATAAGAATTTGTTCTTAACTGATCTTGCCTAGTTAAATAAAGGTTAAAAAAATTTTTTGGTATATTTGTTTTTCAAAAATGTCTAAAAACCTGTTTTCACTTTTTCATTATGGGGTATTGTGATGTCATCATGGGGTATTGTGATGTCATTATGGGGCATTGTGTGTAGATTGATGAGGAACATTTTGTTTTATCCATTTTATAATAAGGCTGTAACGTAACAAAATGTAGAAAAAGTCAAGGGGTCTGAATACTTTCCGAATGCGCTGTACAGTCGTGGCCAAAAGATTTGAAAATGACACAAATATAAATTTTCACAAAGTCTGCTGCTTCAGTTTGTACAATGCCAATTTTCATATACTCCAGAATGTTATGAAGAGTGATCAGATGAATTGCAATTAATTGCAAAGTCCCTCTTTACCATGCAAATGAACTGAATCCCCAAAAACATTTACACTGCATTTCAGCCCGGCCACAAAAGGACCAGCTGACATCATGTCAGTGATTCTCTCGTTAACATAGGTGTGAGTGTTGACGAGGACAAGGCTGGAGATCACTCTGTCATGCTGATTGAGTTTGAATAACAGACTGGAAGCTTCAAAAGGAAGGTGGTGCTTGGAATCATTGTTCTTCCTTTGTAAATCATAGGCACCTGCAAGGAAACACGTGCCGTCATCATTGCTTTGCACAAAAAGAGCTTCACAGGCAAGGATATTGCTGCCAGTAAGATTGCACCTAAATCAACCATTTTATCGGATCATCAAGAACTTCAAGGAGAGCGGTTCAATTGTTGTGAAGAAGGTTTCAGGGCACCCAAGAAAGTCCAGCAAGCGCCAGGACTGTCTCCTAAAGTTGATTCAGCTGCTGGACAGAGCTTGCTCAGGAATGGCAGCAGGCAGGTGTGAGTGCATTAGCACGCACAGTGAGGCGAAGACTTTTAGAGGATGGCCTGGTGTCAAGAAGGGCAGCAAAGAAGCCACTTCTCTCCAAGAAAAACAACAGGGACAGACTGATATTCTGCAAAAGGTACAGGAATTGGACTGCTGAGGACTGGGGTAAAGCCATTTTCTCTGATGAATCCCCTTTCAGATTGTTTGGGGCATCCGGAAAAAAGCTTGTCTGGAGAAGACAAGGTGAGCGCTACCATCAGTCCTGTGTCATGCCAACAGTAAAGCATCCTGAGACCATTCATGTGTGGGGTTGCTTCTCAGCCAAGGGAGTGGGCTCACTCACTATTTTGCCTAAGAACACAGCCATGAATAAAGAATGGTACCGAGACATCCTCCGAGGGCAACTTCTCCCAACCATCCAGGAACAGTTTGGTGATGAACAATGCCTTTTCCAGCATGATGGAGCACCTTGCCATAGGCAAAAGAGATAACTATGTGGCTCGGGGAACAAAACATCAATATTTTGGGTCCATGGCCAGGAAACTCCCCAGACCTTAATCCAATTGAGAACTTGTGGTCAATCCTCAAGAGGCGGGTGGACAAACAAAAACCCACAAATTCTCCAAGCATTGATTATGCAAGAATGGGCTGCCATCAGTGGCCCAGAAGTTAATTGACAGCATGCCAGGGCAGATTGCAGAGATCTTGAAAAAGAAGGGTCAACACTGCAAATATTGACTCTTTGCATCAACTTCATGTAATTGTCAACAAAAGCCTTTGACACTTATGAAATGCTTGTAATTATACTTCAGTATTTCATAGTAACATCTGACAAAAATATCTAAAAACACTGACGCAGCAAACTTTGTGGAAATTAATATTTGTGTCATTCTCAAAACTTTTGGCCACGACTGTATGTGTGCCGTACAAACGCTGTAGGTTACATAATTGTGTGGCTGGTAGTGTTTACTTCTGTATGGATCATGTAACTTTGCAAGATGAAGCCCTGTAACCTGAAGGTCCTGCCACAGTCAGTCTCCAAATCTAAGGATTAGTGAGGTCTGTAACAGAGAACCAGTTAGGTGAGGTAGGGGCATGGGGTTAAAGGGAAAAACATTTATTTATCCTCTGTTCTGTCACCCATTTTAAGATAATCCTATATTCTCATTATTTCACCTCAACACAAAGCCCTGCTACACAAACTCATTTGCTTCCAGCAAAATCTGTCGAAACAGGTTAAATCCTGTCCATTTGTCCCTTCTTGCTCTATAAAAGTAAACATAACGGTAGGAAAATGCCCTAACTCTATCTTAGAGAACGAAAGAGAAAATGCCCTAACTCTAGCTTAGAGAACGAAAGAGAAAATGCCCTAACTCTAGCTTAGAGAACGAAAGAGAAAATGCCCTAACTCTATCTTAGAGAACGAAAGAGAAAATGCCCTAACTCTAGCTTAGAGAACGAAAGAGAAAATGCCCTAACTCTAGCTTAGAGAACGAAAGAGAAAATGCCCTAACTCTAGCTTAGAGAACGAAAGAGAAAATGCCCTAACTCTAGCTTAGAGAACGAAAGAGAAAATGCCCTAACTCTAGCTTAGAGAACGAAAGAGAAAATGCCCTAACTCTAGCTTAGAGAACGAAAGAGAAAATGCCCTAACTCTAGCTTAGAGAACGAAAGAGAAAATGCCCTAACTCTAGCTTAGAGAACGAAAGAGAAAATGCCCTAACTCTAGCTTAGAGAACGAAAGAGAAAATGCCCTAACTCTAGCTTAGAGAACGAAAGAGAAATGCCCTAACTCTAGCTTAGAGAACGAAAGAGAAAATGCCCTAACTCTAGCTTAGAGAACGAAAGAGAAAATGCCCTAACTCTAGCTTAGAGAACGAAAGAGAAAATGCCCTAACTCTAGCTTAGAGAACGAAAGAGAAAATGCCCTAACTCTAGCTTAGAGAACGAAAGAGAAAATGCCCTAACTCTAGCTTAGAGAACGAAAGAGAAAATGCCCTAACTCTAGCTAGAGAACGAAGAGAAATGCCCTAACTCTAGCTTAGAGAACGAAAGAGAAAATGCCCTAACTCTAGCTTAGAGAACGAAAGAGAAAATGCCCTAACTCTAGCTTAGAGAACGAAAGAGAAAATGCCCTAACTCTAGCTTAGAGAACGAAAGAGAAAATGCCCTAACTCTAGCTTAGAGAACGAAAGAGAAAATGCCCTAACTCTAGCTTAGAGAACGAAAGAGAAAATGCCCTAACTCTAGCTTAGAGAACGAAAGAGAAAATGCCCTAACTCTAGCTTAGAGAACGAAAGAGAAAATGCCCTAACTCTAGCTTAGAGAACGAAAGAGAAAATGCCCTAACTCTAGCTTAGAGAACGAAAGAGAAAATGCCCTAACTCTAGCTTAGAGAACGAAAGAGAAAATGCCCTAACTCTAGCTTAGAGAACGAAAGAGAAAATGCCCTAACTCTAGCTTAGAGAACGAAAGAGAAAATGCCCTAACTCTAGCTTAGAGAACGAAAGAGAAAATGCCCTAACTCTAGCTTAGAGAACGAAAGAGAAAATGCCCTAACTCTAGCTTAGAGAACGAAAGAGAAAAGGCCCTAACTCTAGCTTAGAGAACGAAAGAGAAAATGCCCTAACTCTAGCTTTAGAGAACGAAAGAGAAAAGGCCCTAACTCTAGCTTAGAGAACGAAAGAGAAAAGGCCCTAACTCTAGCTTAGAGAACGAAAGAGAAAATGCCCTAACTCTAGCTTAGAGAACGAAAGAGCCAGCTAAAAGGCCCTAACTCTAGCTTAGAGAACGAAAGAGAAAATGCCCTAACTCTAGCTTAGAGAACGAAAGAGAAAAGGCCCTAACTCTAGCTTAGAGAACGAAAGAGAAAAGGCCCTAACTCTAGCTTAGAGAACGAAAGAGAAAATGCCCTAACTCTAGCTTAGAGAACGAAAGAGAAAATGCCCTAACTCTAGCTTAGAGAACGAAAGAGAAAATGCCCTAACTCTAGCTTAGAGAACGAAAGAGAAAATGCCCTAACTCTAGCTTAGAGAACGAAAGAGAAAATGCCCTAACTCTAGCTTAGAGAACGAAAGAGAAAATGCCCTAACTCTAGCTTAGAGAACGAAAGAGAAAATGCCCTAACTCTAGCTTAGAGAACGAAAGAGAAAATGCCCTAACTCTAGCTTAGAGAACGAAAGAGAAAATGCCCTAACTCTAGCTTAGAGAACGAAAGAGAAAATGCCCTAACTCTAGCTTAGAGAACGAAAGAGAAAATGCCCTAACTCTAGCTTAGAGAACGAAAGAGAAAATGCCCTAACTCTAGCTTAGAGAACGAAAGAGAAAATGCCCTAACTCTAGCTTAGAGAACGAAAGAGAAAATGCCCTAACTCTAGCTTAGAGAACGAAAGAGAAAATGCCCTAACTCTAGCTTAGAGAACGAAAGAGAAAATGCCCTAACTCTAGCTTAGAGAACGAAAGAGAAAATGCCCTAACTCTAGCTTAGAGAACGAAAGAGAAAATGCCCTAACTCTAGCTTAGAGAACGAAAGAGAAAATGCCCTAACTCTAGCTTAGAGAACGAAAGAGAAAATGCCCTAACTCTAGCTTAGAGAACGAAAGAGAAAATGCCCTAACTCTAGCTTAGAGAACGAAAGAGAAAATGCCCTAACTCTAGCTTAGAGAACGAAAGAGAAAATGCCCTAACTCTAGCTTAGAGAACGAAAGAGAAAATGCCCTAACTCTAGCTTAGAGAACGAAAGAGAAAATGCCCTAACTCTAGCTTAGAGAACGAAAGAGAAAATGCCCTAACTCTAGCTTAGAGAACGAAAGAGAAAATGCCCTAACTCTAGCTTAGAGAACGAAAGAGAAAATGCCCTAACTCTAGCTTAGAGAACGAAAGAGAAAATGCCCTAACTCTAGCTTAGAGAACGAAAGAGAAAATGCCCTAACTCTAGCTTAGAGAACGAAAGAGAAAATGCCCTAACTCTAGCTTAGAGAACGAAAGAGAAATGCCCTAACTCTAGCTTAGAGAACGAAAGAGAAAATGCCCTAACTCTAGCTTAGAGAACGAAAGAGAAAATGCCCTAACTCTAGCTTAGAGAACGAAAGAGAAAATGCCCTAACTCTAGCTTAGAGAACGAAAGAGAAAATGCCCTAACTCTAGCTTAGAGAACGAAAGAGAAAATGCCCTAACTCTAGCTTAGAGAACGAAAGAGAAAATGCCCTAACTCTAGCTTAGAGAACGAAAGAGAAAATGCCCTAACTCTAGCTTAGAGAACGAAAGAGAAATGCCCTAACTCTAGCTTAGAGAACGAAAGAGAAAATGCCCTAACTCTAGCTTAGAGAACGAAAGAGAAAATGCCCTAACTCTAGCTTAGAGAACGAAAGAGAAAATGCCCTAACTCTAGCTTAGAGAACGAAAGAGAAAATGCCCTAACTCTAGCTTAGAGAACGAAAGAGAAAATGCCCTAACTCTAGCTTAGAGAACGAAAGAGAAAATGCCCTAACTCTAGCTTAGAGAACGAAAGAGAAAATGCCCTAACTCTAGCTTAGAGAACGAAAGAGAAAATGCCCTAACTCTAGCTTAGAGAACGAAAGAGAAAATGCCCTAACTCTAGCTTAGAGAACGAAAGAGAAAATGCCCTAACTCTAGCTTAGAGAACGAAAGAGAAAATGCCCTAACTCTAGCTTAGAGAACGAAAGAGAAAATGCCCTAACTCTAGCTTAGAGAACGAAAGAGAAAATGCCCTAACTCTAGCTTAGAGAACGAAAGAGAAAATGCCCTAACTCTAGCTTAGAGAACGAAAGAGAAAATGCCCTAACTCTAGCTTAGAGAACGAAGAGAAAATGCCCTAACTCTAGCTTAGAGAACGAAAGAGAAATGCCCTAACTCTAGCTTAGAGAACGAAAGAGAAAATGCCCTAACTCTAGCTTAGAGAACGAAAGAGAAAATGCCCTAACTCTAGCTTAGAGAACGAAAGAGAAAATGCCCTAACTCTAGCTTAGAGAACGAAAGAGAAAATGCCCTAACTCTAGCTTAGAGAACGAAAGAGAAAATGCCCTAACTCTAGCTTAGAGAACGAAAGAGAAAATGCCCTAACTCTAGCTTAGAGAACGAAAGAGAAAATGCCCTAACTCTAGCTTAGAGAACGAAAGAGAAAATGCCCTAACTCTAGCTTAGAGAACGAAAGAGAAAATGCCCTAACTCTAGCTTAGAGAACGAAAGAGAAAATGCCCTAACTCTAGCTTAGAGAACGAAAGAGAAAATGCCCTAACTCTAGCTTAGAGAACGAAAGAGAAAATGCCCTAACTCTAGCTTAGAGAACGAAAGAGAAAATGCCCTAACTCTAGCTTAGAGAACGAAAGAGAAAATGCCCTAACTCTAGCTTAGAGAACGAAAGAGAAAATGCCCTAACTCTAGCTTAGAGAACGAAAGAGAAAATGCCCTAACTCTAGCTTAGAGAACGAAAGAGAAAATGCCCTAACTCTAGCTTAGAGAACGAAAGAGAAAATGCCCTAACTCTAGCTTAGAGAACGAAGAGAAAATGCCCTAACTCTAGCTTAGAGAACGAAAGAGAAAATGCCCTAACTCTAGCTTAGAGAACGAAAGAGAAAATGCCCTAACTCTAGCTTAGAGAACGAAAGAGAAAATGCCCTAACTCTAGCTTAGAGAACGAAAGAGAAAATGCCCTAACTCTAGCTTAGAGAACGAAAGAGAAAATGCCCTAACTCTAGCTTAGAGAACGAAAGAGAAAATGCCCTAACTCTAGCTTAGAGAACGAAAGAGAAAATGCCCTAACTCTAGCTTAGAGAACGAAAGAGAAAATGCCCTAACTCTAGCTTAGAGAACGAAAGAGAAAATGCCCTAACTCTAGCTTAGAGAACGAAAGAGAAAATGCCCTAACTCTAGCTTAGAGAACGAAAGAGAAAATGCCCTAACTCTAGCTTAGAGAACGAAAGAGAAAATGCCCTAACTCTAGCTTAGAGAACGAAAGAGAAAATGCCCTAACTCTAGCTTAGAGAACGAAAGAGAAAATGCCCTAACTCTAGCTTAGAGAACGAAAGAGAAAATGCCCTAACTCTAGCTTAGAGAACGAAAGAGAAAATGCCCTAACTCTAGCTTAGAGAACGAAAGAGAAAATGCCCTAACTCTAGCTTAGAGAACGAAAGAGAAAATGCCCTAACTCTAGCTTAGAGAACGAAAGAGAAAATGCCCTAACTCTAGCTTAGAGAACGAAAGAGAAAATGCCCTAACTCTAGCTTAGAGAACGAAAGAGAAAATGCCCTAACTCTAGCTTAGAGAACGAAAGAGAAAATGCCCTAACTCTAGCTTAGAGAACGAAAGAGAAAATGCCCTAACTCTAGCTTAGAGAACGAAAGAGAAAAGGCCCTAACTCTAGCTTAGAGAACGAAAGAGAAAATGCCCTAACTCTAGCTTAGAGAACGAAAGAGAAAATGCCCTAACTCTAGCTTAGAGAACGAAAGAGAAAATGCCCTAACTCTAGCTTAGAGAACGAAAGAGAAAATGCCCTAACTCTAGCTTAGAGAACGAAAGAGAAAATGCCCTAACTCTAGCTTAGAGAACGAAAGAGAAAATGCCCTAACTCTAGCTTAGAGAACGAAAGAGAAAATGCCCTAACTCTAGCTTAGAGAACGAAAGAGAAAATGCCCTAACTCTAGCTTAGAGAACGAAAGAGAAAATGCCCTAACTCTAGCTTAGAGAACGAAAGAGAAAATGCCCTAACTCTAGCTTAGAGAACGAAAGAGAAAATGCCCTAACTCTAGCTTAGAGAACGAAAGAGAAAATGCCCTAACTCTAGCTTAGAGAACGAAAGAGAAAATGCCCTAACTCTAGCTTAGAGAACGAAAGAGAAAATGCCCTAACTCTAGCTTAGAGAACGAAAGAGAAAATGCCCTAACTCTAGCTTAGAGAACGAAAGAGAAAATGCCCTAACTCTAGCTTAGAGAACGAAAGAGAAAATGCCCTAACTCTAGCTTAGAGAACGAAAGAGAAAATGCCCTAACTCTAGCTTAGAGAACGAAAGAGAAAATGCCCTAACTCTAGCTTAGAGAACGAAAGAGAAAATGCCCTAACTCTAGCTTAGAGAACGAAAGAGAAAATGCCCTAACTCTAGCTTAGAGAACGAAAGAGAAAATGCCCTAACTCTAGCTTAGAGAACGAAAGAGAAAATGCCCTAACTCTAGCTTAGAGAACGAAAGAGAAAATGCCCTAACTCTAGCTTAGAGAACGAAAGAGAAAATGCCCTAACTCTAGCTTAGAGAACGAAAGAGAAAATGCCCTAACTCTAGCTTAGAGAACGAAAGAGAAAATGCCCTAACTCTAGCTTAGAGAACGAAAGAGAAAATGCCCTAACTCTAGCTTAGAGAACGAAAGAGAAAATGCCCTAACTCTAGCTTAGAGAACGAAAGAGAAAATGCCCTAACTCTAGCTTAGAGAACGAAAGAGAAAATGCCCTAACTCTAGCTTAGAGAACGAAAGAGAAAATGCCCTAACTCTAGCTTAGAGAACGAAAGAGAAAATGCCCTAACTCTAGCTTAGAGAACGAAAGAGAAAATGCCCTAACTCTAGCTTAGAGAACGAAAGAGAAAATGCCCTAACTCTAGCTTAGAGAACGAAAGAGAAAATGCCCTAACTCTAGCTTAGAGAACGAAAGAGAAAATGCCCTAACTCTAGCTTAGAGAACGAAAGAGAAAATGCCCTAACTCTAGCTTAGAGAACGAAAGAGAAAAGGCCCTAACTCTAGCTTAGAGAACGAAAGAGAAAAGGCCCTAACTCTAGCTTAGAGAACGAAGAGAAAGGCCCTAACTCTAGCTTAGAGAACGAAAGAGAAAATGCCCTAACTCTAGCTTAGAGAACGAAAGAGAAAAGGCCCTAACTCTAGCTTAGAGAACGAAAGAGAAAGGCCCTAACTCTAGCTTAGAGAACGAAAGAGAAAATGCCCTAACTCTAGCTTAGAGAACGAAAGAGAAAATGCCCTAACTCTAGCTTAGAGAACGAAAGAGAAAATGCCCTAACTCTAGCTTAGAGAACGAAAGAGAAAATGCCCTAACTCTAGCTTAGAGAACGAAAGAGAAAATGCCCTAACTCTAGCTTAGAGAACGAAAGAGAAAATGCCCTAACTCTAGCTTAGAGAACGAAAGAGAAAATGCCCTAACTCTAGCTTAGAGAACGAAAGAGAAAATGCCCTAACTCTAGCTTAGAGAACGAAAGAGAAAATGCCCTAACTCTAGCTTAGAGAACGAAAGAGAAAATGCCCTAACTCTAGCTTAGAGAACGAAAGAGAAAATGCCCTAACTCTAGCTTAGAGAACGAAAGAGAAAATGCCCTAACTCTAGCTTAGAGAACGAAAGAGAAAATGCCCTAACTCTAGCTTAGAGAACGAAAGAGAAAATGCCCTAATCCCTCTAGCTTAGAGAACGAAAGAGAAAATGCCCTAACTCTAGCTTAGAGAACGAAAGAGAAAATGCCCTAACTCTAGCTTAGAGAACGAAAGAGAAAATGCCCTAACTCTAGCTTAGAGAACGAAAGAGAAAATGCCCTAACTCTAGCTTAGAGAACGAAAGAGAAAATGCCCTAACTCTAGCTTAGAGAACGAAAGAGAAAATGCCCTAACTCTAGCTTAGAGAACGAAAGAGAAAATGCCCTAACTCTAGCTTAGAGAACGAAAGAGAAAATGCCCTAACTCTAGCTTAGAGAACGAAAGAGAAAATGCCCTAACTCTAGCTTAGAGAACGAAAGAGAAAATGCCCTAACTCTAGCTTAGAGAACGAAAGAGAAAATGCCCTAACTCTAGCTTAGAGAACGAAAGAGAAAATGCCCTAACTCTAGCTTAGAGAACGAAAGAGAAAATGCCCTAACTCTAGCTTAGAGAACGAAAGAGAAAATGCCCTAACTCTAGCTTAGAGAACGAAAGAGAAAATGCCCTAACTCTAGCTTAGAGAACGAAAGAGAAAATGCCCTAACTCTAGCTTAGAGAACGAAAGAGAAAATGCCCTAACTCTAGCTTAGAGAACGAAAGAGAAAATGCCCTAACTCTAGCTTAGAGAACGAAAGAGAAAATGCCCTAACTCTAGCTTAGAGAACGAAAGAGAAATGCCCTAACTCTAGCTTAGAGAACGAAAGAGAAAATGCCCTAACTCTAGCTTAGAGAACGAAAGAGAAAATGCCCTAACTCTAGCTTAGAGAACGAAAGAGAAAATGCCCTAACTCTAGCTTAGAGAACGAAAGAGAAAATGCCCTAACTCTAGCTTAGAGAACGAAAGAGAAAATGCCCTAACTCTAGCTTAGAGAACGAAAGAGAAAATGCCCTAACTCTAGCTTAGAGAACGAAAGAGAAAATGCCCTAACTCTAGCTTAGAGAACGAAAGAGAAAATGCCCTAACTCTAGCTTAGAGAACGAAAGAGAAAATGCCCTAACTCTAGCTTAGAGAACGAAAGAGAAAATGCCCTAACTCTAGCTTAGAGAACGAAAGAGAAAATGCCCTAACTCTAGCTTAGAGAACGAAAGAGAAAATGCCCTAACTCTAGCTTAGAGAACGAAAGAGAAAATGCCCTAACTCTAGCTTAGAGAACGAAAGAGAAAATGCCCTAACTCTAGCTTAGAGAACGAAAGAGAAAATGCCCTAACTCTAGCTTAGAGAACGAAAGAGAAAATGCCCTAACTCTAGCTTAGAGAACGAAAGAGAAAATGCCCTAACTCTAGCTTAGAGAACGAAAGAGAAAATGCCCTAACTCTAGCTTAGAGAACGAAAGAGAAAATGCCTAACTCTAGCTTAGAGAACGAAAGAGAAAATGCCCTAACTCTAGCTTAGAGAACGAAAGAGAAAATGCCCTAACTCTAGCTTAGAGAACGAAAGAGAAAATGCCCTAACTCTAGCTTAGAGAACGAAAGAGAAAATGCCCTAACTCTAGCTTAGAGAACGAAAGAGAAAATGCCCTAACTCTAGCTTAGAGAACGAAAGAGAAAATGCCCTAACTCTAGCTTAGAGAACGAAAGAGAAAATGCCCTAACTCTAGCTTAGAGAACGAAAGAGAAAATGCCCTAACTCTAGCTTAGAGAACGAAAGAGAAAAGGCCCTAACTCTAGCTTAGAGAACGAAAGAGAAAATGCCCTAACTCTAGCTTAGAGAACGAAAGAGAAAATGCCCTAACTCTAGCTAAAGAAGAGAAAATGCCCTAACTCTAGCTTAGAGAACGAAAGAGAAAATGCCCTAACTCTAGCTTAGAGAACGAAAGAGAAAATGCCCTAACTCTAGCTTAGAGAACGAAAGAGAAAATGCCCTAACTCTAGCTTAGAGAACGAAAGAGAAAATGCCCTAACTCTAGCTTAGAGAACGAAAGAGAAAATGCCCTAACTCTAGCTTAGAGAACGAAAGAGAAAATGCCCTAACTCTAGCTTAGAGAACGAAAGAGAAAATGCCCTAACTCTAGCTTAGAGAACGAAAGAGAAAATGCCCTAACTCTAGCTTAGAGAACGAAAGAGAAAATGCCCTAACTCTAGCTTAGAGAACGAAAGAGAAAATGCCCTAACTCTAGCTTAGAGAACGAAAGAGAAAATGCCCTAACTCTAGCTTAGAGAACGAAAGAGAAAATGCCCTAACTCTAGCTTAGAGAACGAAAGAGAAAATGCCCTAACTCTAGCTTAGAGAACGAAAGAGAAAATGCCCTAACTCTAGCTTAGAGAACGAAAGAGAAAATGCCCTAACTCTAGCTTAGAGAACGAAAGAGAAAATGCCCTAACTCTAGCTTAGAGAACGAAAGAGAAAATGCCCTAACTCTAGCTTAGAGAACGAAAGAGAAAATGCCCTAACTCTAGCTTAGAGAACGAAAGAGAAAATGCCCTAACTCTAGCTTAGAGAACGAAAGAGAAAATGCCCCTAACTCAGCTTAGAGAAAGAAATGCCCTAACTCTAGCTTAGAGAACGAAAGAGAAAATGCCCTAACTCTAGCTTAGAGAACGAAAGAGAAAATGCCCTAACTCTAGCTTAGAGAACGAAAGAGAAAATGCCCTAACTCTAGCTTAGAGAACGAAAGAGAAAATGCCCTAACTCTAGCTTAGAGAACGAAAGAGAAAATGCCCTAACTCTAGCTTAGAGAACGAAAGAGAAAATGCCCTAACTCTAGCTTAGAGAACGAAAGAGAAAATGCCCTAACTCTAGCTTAGAGAACGAAAGAGAAAATGCCCTAACTCTAGCTTAGAGAACGAAAGAGAAAATGCCCTAACTCTAGCTTAGAGAACGAAAGAGAAAATGCCCTAACTCTAGCTTAGAGAACGAAAGAGAAAATGCCCTAACTCTAGCTTAGAGAACGAAAGAGAAAATGCCCTAACTCTAGCTTAGAGAACGAAAGAGAAAATGCCCTAACTCTAGCTTAGAGAACGAAAGAGAAAATGCCCTAACTCTAGCTTAGAGAACGAAAGAGAAAATGCCCTAACTCTAGCTTAGAGAACGAAAGAGAAAATGCCCTAACTCTAGCTTAGAGAACGAAAGAGAAAATGCCCTAACTCTAGCTTAGAGAACGAAAGAGAAAATGCCCTAACTCTAGCTTAGAGAACGAAAGAGAAAATGCCCTAACTCTAGCTTAGAGAACGAAAGAGAAAATGCCCTAACTCTAGCTTAGAGAACGAAAGAGAAAATGCCCTAACTCTAGCTTAGAGAACGAAAGAGAAAATGCCCTAACTCTAGCTTAGAGAACGAAAGAGAAAATGCCCTAACTCTAGCTTAGAGAACGAAAGAGAAAATGCCCTAACTCTAGCTTAGAGAACGAAAGAGAAAATGCCCTAACTCTAGCTTAGAGAACGAAAGAGAAAATGCCCTAACTCTAGCTTAGAGAACGAAAGAGAAAATGCCCTAACTCTAGCTTAGAGAACGAAAGAGAAAATGCCCTAACTCTAGCTTAGAGAACGAAAGAGAAAAGGCCCTAACTCTAGCTTAGAGAACGAAAGAGAAAATGCCCTAACTCTAGCTTAGAGAACGAAAGAGAAAATGCCCTAACTCTAGCTTAGAGAACGAAAGAGAAAATGCCCTAACTCTAGCTTAGAGAACGAAAGAGAAAATGCCCTAACTCTAGCTTAGAGAACGAAAGAGAAAATGCCCTAACTCTAGCTTAGAGAACGAAAGAGAAAATGCCCTAACTCTAGCTTAGAGAACGAAAGAGAAAATGCCCTAACTCTAGCTTAGAGAACGAAAGAGAAAATGCCCTAACTCTAGCTTAGAGAACGAAAGAGAAAATGCCCTAACTCTAGCTTAGAGAACGAAAGAGAAAATGCCCTAACTCTAGCTTAGAGAACGAAAGAGAAAATGCCCTAACTCTAGCTTAGAGAACGAAAGAGAAAATGCCCTAACTCTAGCTTAGAGAACGAAAGAGAAAATGCCCTAACTCTAGCTTAGAGAACGAAAGAGAAAATGCCCTAACTCTAGCTTAGAGAACGAAAGAGAAAATGCCCTAACTCTAGCTTAGAGAACGAAAGAGAAAATGCCCTAACTCTAGCTTAGAGAACGAAAGAGAAAATGCCCTAACTCTAGCTTAGAGAACGAAAGAGAAAATGCCCTAACTCTAGCTTAGAGAACGAAAGAGAAAATGCCCTAACTCTAGCTTAGAGAACGAAAGAGAAAATGCCCTAACTCTAGCTTAGAGAACGAAAGAGAAAATGCCCTAACTCTAGCTTAGAGAACGAAAGAGAAAATGCCCTAACTCTAGCTTAGAGAACGAAAGAGAAAATGCCCTAACTCTAGCTTAGAGAACGAAAGAGAAAATGCCCTAACTCTAGCTTAGAGAACGAAAGAGAAAATGCCCTAACTCTAGCTTAGAGAACGAAAGAGAAAATGCCCTAACTCTAGCTTAGAGAACGAAAGAGAAAATGCCCTAACTCTAGCTTAGAGAACGAAAGAGAAAATGCCCTAACTCTAGCTTAGAGAACGAAAGAGAAAATGCCCTAACTCTAGCTTAGAGAACGAAAGAGAAAATGCCCTAACTCTAGCTTAGAGAACGAAAGAGAAAATGCCCTAACTCTAGCTTAGAGAACGAAAGAGAAAATGCCCTAACTCTAGCTTAGAGAACGAAAGAGAAAATGCCCTAACTCTAGCTTAGAGAACGAAAGAGAAAATGCCCTAACTCTAGCTTAGAGAACGAAAGAGAAAATGCCCTAACTCTAGCTTAGAGAACGAAAGAGAAAATGCCCTAACTCTAGCTTAGAGAACGAAAGAGAAAATGCCCTAACTCTAGCTTAGAGAACGAAAGAGAAAATGCCCTAACTCTAGCTTAGAGAACGAAAGAGAAAATGCCCTAACTCTAGCTTAGAGAACGAAAGAGAAAATGCCCTAACTCTAGCTTAGAGAACGAAAGAGAAAATGCCCTAACTCTAGCTTAGAGAACGAAAGAGAAATGCCCTAACTCTAGCTTAGAGAACGAAAGAGAAAATGCCCTAACTCTAGCTTAGAGAACGAAAGAGAAAATGCCCTAACTCTAGCTTAGAGAACGAAAGAGAAAATGCCCTAACTCTAGCTTAGAGAACGAAAGAGAAAATGCCCTAACTCTAGCTTAGAGAACGAAAGAGAAAATGCCCTAACTCTAGCTTAGAGAACGAAAGAGAAAATGCCCTAACTCTAGCTTAGAGAACGAAAGAGAAAATGCCCTAACTCTAGCTTAGAGAACGAAAGAGAAAATGCCCTAACTCTAGCTTAGAGAACGAAAGAGAAATGCCCTAACTCTAGCTTAGAGAACGAAAGAGAAAATGCCCTAACTCTAGCTTAGAGAACGAAAGAGAAAATGCCCTAACTCTAGCTTAGAGAACGAAAGAGAAAATGCCCTAACTCTAGCTTAGAGAACGAAAGAGAAAATGCCCTAACTCTAGCTTAGAGAACGAAAGAGAAAATGCCCTAACTCTAGCTTAGAGAACGAAAGAGAAAATGCCCTAACTCTAGCTTAGAGAACGAAAGAGAAAATGCCCTAACTCTAGCTTAGAGAACGAAAGAGAAAATGCCCTAACTCTAGCTTAGAGAACGAAAGAGAAAATGCCCTAACTCTAGCTTAGAGAACGAAAGAGAAAATGCCCTAACTCTAGCTTAGAGAACGAAAGAGAAAATGCCCTAACTCTAGCTTAGAGAACGAAAGAGAAAATGCCCTAACTCTAGCTTAGAGAACGAAAGAGAAAATGCCCTAACTCTAGCTTAGAGAACGAAAGAGAAAATGCCCTAACTCTAGCTTAGAGAACGAAAGAGAAAATGCCCTAACTCTAGCTTAGAGAACGAAAGAGAAAATGCCCTAACTCTAGCTTAGAGAACGAAAGAGAAAATGCCCTAACTCTAGCTTAGAGAACGAAAGAGAAAATGCCCTAACTCTAGCTTAGAGAACGAAAGAGAAAATGCCCTAACTCTAGCTTAGAGAACGAAAGAGAAAATGCCCTAACTCTAGCTTAGAGAACGAAAGAGAAAATGCCCTAACTCTAGCTTAGAGAACGAAAGAGAAAATGCCCTAACTCTAGCTTAGAGAACGAAAGAGAAAATGCCCTAACTCTAGCTTAGAGAACGAAAGAGAAAATGCCCTAACTCTAGCTTAGAGAACGAAAGAGAAAATGCCCTAACTCTAGCTTAGAGAACGAAAGAGAAAATGCCCTAACTCTAGCTTAGAGAACGAAAGAGAAAATGCCCTAACTCTAGCTTAGAGAACGAAAGAGAAAATGCCCTAACTCTAGCTTAGAGAACGAAAGAGAAAATGCCCTAACTCTAGCTTAGAGAACGAAAGAGAAAATGCCCTAACTCTAGCTTAGAGAACGAAAGAGAAAATGCCCTAACTCTAGCTTAGAGAACGAAGAGAAAATGCCCTAACTCTAGCTTAGAGAACGAAAGAGAAAATGCCCTAACTCTAGCTTAGAGAACGAAAGAGAAAATGCCCTAACTCTAGCTTAGAGAACGAAGAGAAAATGCCCTAACTCTAGCTTAGAGAACGAAAGAGAAAATGCCCTAACTCTAGCTTAGAGAACGAAAGAGAAAATGCCCTAACTCTAGCTTAGAGAACGAAAGAGAAAATGCCCTAACTCTAGCTTAGAGAACGAAAGAGAAAATGCCCTAACTCTAGCTTAGAGAACGAAAGAGAAAATGCCCTAACTCTAGCTTAGAGAACGAAAGAGAAAATGCCCTAACTCTAGCTTAGAGAACGAAAGAGAAAATGCCCTAACTCTAGCTTAGAGAACGAAAGAGAAAATGCCCTAACTCTAGCTTAGAGAACGAAAGAGAAAATGCCCTAACTCTAGCTTAGAGAACGAAAGAGAAAATGCCCTAACTCTAGCTTAGAGAACGAAAGAGAAAATGCCCTAACTCTAGCTTAGAGAACGAAAGAGAAAATGCCCTAACTCTAGCTTAGAGAACGAAAGAGAAAATGCCCTAACTCTAGCTTAGAGAACGAAAGAGAAAATGCCCTAACTCTAGCTTAGAGAACGAAAGAGAAAATGCCCTAACTCTAGCTTAGAGAACGAAAGAGAAAATGCCCTAACTCTAGCTTAGAGAACGAAAGAGAAAATGCCCTAACTCTAGCTTAGAGAACGAAAGAGAAAATGCCCTAACTCTAGCTTAGAGAACGAAAGAGAAAATGCCCTAACTCTAGCTTAGAGAACGAAAGAGAAAATGCCCTAACTCTAGCTTAGAGAACGAAAGAGAAAATGCCCTAACTCTAGCTTAGAGAACGAAAGAGAAAATGCCCTAACTCTAGCTTAGAGAACGAAAGAGAAAATGCCCTAACTCTAGCTTAGAGAACGAAAGAGAAAATGCCCTAACTCTAGCTTAGAGAACGAAAGAGAAAATGCCCTAACTCTAGCTTAGAGAACGAAAGAGAAAATGCCCTAACTCTAGCTTAGAGAACGAAAGAGAAAATGCCCTAACTCTAGCTTAGAGAACGAAAGAGAAAATGCCCTAACTCTAGCTTAGAGAACGAAAGAGAAAATGCCCTAACTCTAGCTTAGAGAACGAAAGAGAAAATGCCCTAACTCTAGCTTAGAGAACGAAAGAGAAAATGCCCTAACTCTAGCTTAGAGAACGAAAGAGAAAATGCCCTAACTCTAGCTTAGAGAACGAAAGAGAAAATGCCCTAACTCTAGCTTAGAGAACGAAAGAGAAAATGCCCTAACTCTAGCTTAGAGAACGAAAGAGAAAATGCCCTAACTCTAGCTTAGAGAACGAAAGAGAAAATGCCCTAACTCTAGCTTAGAGAACGAAAGAGAAAATGCCCTAACTCTAGCTTAGAGAACGAAAGAGAAAATGCCCTAACTCTAGCTTAGAGAACGAAAGAGAAAATGCCCTAACTCTAGCTTAGAGAACGAAAGAGAAAATGCCCTAACTCTAGCTTAGAGAACGAAAGAGAAAATGCCCTAACTCTAGCTTAGAGAACGAAAGAGAAAATGCCCTAACTCTAGCTTAGAGAACGAAAGAGAAAATGCCCTAACTCTAGCTTAGAGAACGAAAGAGAAAATGCCCTAACTCTAGCTTAGAGAACGAAAGAGAAAATGCCCTAACTCTAGCTTAGAGAACGAAAGAGAAAATGCCCTAACTCTAGCTTAGAGAACGAAAGAGAAAATGCCCTAACTCTAGCTTAGAGAACGAAAGAGAAAATGCCCTAACTCTAGCTTAGAGAACGAAAGAGAAAATGCCCTAACTCTAGCTTAGAGAACGAAAGAGAAAATGCCCTAACTCTAGCTTAGAGAACGAAAGAGAAAATGCCCTAACTCTAGCTTAGAGAACGAAAGAGAAAATGCCCTAACTCTAGCTTAGAGAACGAAAGAGAAAATGCCCTAACTCTAGCTTAGAGAACGAAAGAGAAAATGCCCTAACTCTAGCTTAGAGAACGAAAGAGAAAATGCCCTAACTCTAGCTTAGAGAACGAAAGAGAAAATGCCCTAACTCTAGCTTAGAGAACGAAAGAGAAAATGCCCTAACTCTAGCTTAGAGAACGAAAGAGAAAATGCCCTAACTCTAGCTTAGAGAACGAAAGAGAAAATGCCCTAACTCTAGCTTAGAGAACGAAAGAGAAAATGCCCTAACTCTAGCTTAGAGAACGAAAGAGAAAATGCCCTAACTCTAGCTTAGAGAACGAAAGAGAAAATGCCCTAACTCTAGCTTAGAGAACGAAAGAGAAAATGCCCTAACTCTAGCTTAGAGAACGAAAGAGAAAATGCCCTAACTCTAGCTTAGAGAACGAAAGAGAAAATGCCCTAACTCTAGCTTAGAGAACGAAAGAGAAAATGCCCTAACTCTAGCTTAGAGAACGAAAGAGAAAATGCCCTAACTCTAGCTTAGAGAACGAAAGAGAAAATGCCCTAACTCTAGCTTAGAGAACGAAAGAGAAATGCCCTAACTCTAGCTTAGAGAACGAAAGAGAAAATGCCCTAACTCTAGCTTAGAGAACGAAAGAGAAAATGCCCTAACTCTAGCTTAGAGAACGAAAGAGAAAATGCCCTAACTCTAGCTTAGAGAACGAAAGAGAAAATGCCCTAACTCTAGCTTAGAGAACGAAAGAGAAAATGCCCTAACTCTAGCTTAGAGAACGAAAGAGAAATGCCCTAACTCTAGCTTAGAGAACGAAAGAGAAAATGCCCTAACTCTAGCTTAGAGAACGAAAGAGAAAATGCCCTAACTCTAGCTTAGAGAACGAAAGAGAAAATGCCCTAACTCTAGCTTAGAGAACGAAAGAGAAAATGCCCTAACTCTAGCTTAGAGAACGAAAGAGAAAATGCCCTAACTCTAGCTTAGAGAACGAAAGAGAAAATGCCCTAACTCTAGCTTAGAGAACGAAAGAGAAAATGCCCTAACTCTAGCTTAGAGAACGAAAGAGAAAATGCCCTAACTCTAGCTTAGAGAACGAAAGAGAAAATGCCCTAACTCTAGCTTAGAGAACGAAAGAGAAAATGCCCTAACTCTAGCTTAGAGAACGAAAGAGAAAATGCCCTAACTCTAGCTTAGAGAACGAAAGAGAAAATGCCCTAACTCTAGCTTAGAGAACGAAAGAGAAATGCCCTAACTCTAGCTTAGAGAACGAAAGAGAAAATGCCCTAACTCTAGCTTAGAGAACGAAAGAGAAAATGCCCTAACTCTAGCTTAGAGAACGAAAGAGAAAATGCCCTAACTCTAGCTTAGAGAACGAAAGAGAAAATGCCCTAACTCTAGCTTAGAGAACGAAAGAGAAAATGCCCTAACTCTAGCTTAGAGAACGAAAGAGAAAATGCCCTAACTCTAGCTTAGAGAACGAAAGAGAAAAGGCCCTAACTCTAGCTTAGAGAACGAAAGAGAAAATGCCCTAACTCTAGCTTAGAGAACGAAAGAGAAAATGCCCTAACTCTAGCTTAGAGAACGAAAGAGAAAAGGCCCTAACTCTAGCTTAGAGAACGAAAGAGAAAATGCCCTAACTCTAGCTTAGAGAACGAAAGAGAAAATGCCCTAACTCTAGCTTAGAGAACGAAAGAGAAAATGCCCTAACTCTATCTTAGAGAACGAAAGAGAAAATGCCCTAACTCTAGCTTAGAGAACGAAAGAGAAAATGCCCTAACTCTAGCTTAGAGAACGAAAGAGAAAATGCCCTAACTCTAGCTTAGAGAACGAAAGAGAAAATGCCCTAACTCTAGCTTAGAGAACGAAAGAGAAAATGCCCTAACTCTAGCTTAGAGAACGAAAGAGAAAATGCCCTAACTCTAGCTTAGAGAACGAAAGAGAAAATGCCCTAACTCTAGCTTAGAGAACGAAAGAGAAAATGCCCTAACTCTAGCTTAGAGAACGAAAGAGAAAATGCCCTAACTCTAGCTTAGAGAACGAAAGAGAAAATGCCCTAACTCTAGCTTAGAGAACGAAAGAGAAAATGCCCTAACTCTAGCTTAGAGAACGAAAGAGAAAATGCCCTAACTCTAGCTTAGAGAACGAAAGAGAAAATGCCCTAACTCTAGCTTAGAGAACGAAAGAGAAAAGGCCCTAACTCTAGCTTAGAGAACGAAAGAGAAAATGCCCTAACTCTAGCTTAGAGAACGAAAGAGAAAAGGCCCTAACTCTAGCTTAGAGAACGAAAGAGAAAAGGCCCTAACTCTAGCTTAGAGAACGAAAGAGAAAATGCCCTAACTCTAGCTTAGAGAACGAAAGAGAAAATGCCCTAACTCTAGCTTAGAGAACGAAAGAGAAAATGCCCTAACTCTAGCTTAGAGAACGAAAGAGAAAATGCCCTAACTCTAGCTTAGAGAACGAAAGAGAAAATGCCCTAACTCTAGCTTAGAGAACGAAAGAGAAAATGCCCTAACTCTAGCTTAGAGAACGAAAGAGAAAATGCCCTAACTCTAGCTTAGAGAACGAAAGAGAAAATGCCCTAACTCTAGCTTAGAGAACGAAAGAGAAAATGCCCTAACTCTAGCTTAGAGAACGAAAGAGAAAATGCCCTAACTCTAGCTTAGAGAACGAAAGAGAAAATGCCCTAACTCTAGCTTAGAGAACGAAAGAGAAAATGCCCTAACTCTAGCTTAGAGAACGAAAGAGAAAATGCCCTAACTCTAGCTTAGAGAACGAAAGAGAAAATGCCCTAACTCTAGCTTAGAGAACGAAAGAGAAAATGCCCTAACTCTAGCTTAGAGAACGAAAGAGAAAATGCCCTAACTCTAGCTTAGAGAACGAAAGAGAAAATGCCCTAACTCTAGCTTAGAGAACGAAAGAGAAAATGCCCTAACTCTAGCTTAGAGAACGAAGAGAAAATGCCCTAACTCTAGCTTAGAGAACGAAAGAGAAAATGCCCTAACTCTAGCTTAGAGAACGAAAGAGAAAATGCCCTAACTCTAGCTTAGAGAACGAAAGAGAAAATGCCCTAACTCTAGCTTAGAGAACGAAAGAGAAAATGCCCTAACTCTAGCTTAGAGAACGAAAGAGAAAATGCCCTAACTCTAGCTTAGAGAACGAAAGAGAAAATGCCCTAACTCTAGCTTAGAGAACGAAAGAGAAAATGCCCTAACTCTAGCTTAGAGAACGAAAGAGAAAATGCCCTAACTCTAGCTTAGAGAACGAAAGAGAAAATGCCCTAACTCTAGCTTAGAGAACGAAAGAGAAAATGCCCTAACTCTAGCTTAGAGAACGAAAGAGAAAATGCCCTAACTCTAGCTTAGAGAACGAAAGAGAAAATGCCCTAACTCTAGCTTAGAGAACGAAAGAGAAAATGCCCTAACTCTAGCTTAGAGAACGAAAGAGAAAATGCCCTAACTCTAGCTTAGAGAACGAAAGAGAAAATGCCCTAACTCTAGCTTAGAGAACGAAAGAGAAAATGCCCTAACTCTAGCTTAGAGAACGAAAGAGAAAATGCCCTAACTCTAGCTTAGAGAACGAAAGAGAAAATGCCCTAACTCTAGCTTAGAGAACGAAAGAGAAAATGCCCTAACTCTAGCTTAGAGAACGAAAGAGAAAATGCCCTAACTCTAGCTTAGAGAACGAAAGAGAAAATGCCCTAACTCTAGCTTAGAGAACGAAAGAGAAAATGCCCTAACTCTAGCTTAGAGAACGAAAGAGAAAATGCCCTAACTCTAGCTTAGAGAACGAAAGAGAAAATGCCCTAACTCTAGCTTAGAGAACGAAAGAGAAAATGCCCTAACTCTAGCTTAGAGAACGAAAGAGAAAATGCCCTAACTCTAGCTTAGAGAACGAAAGAGAAAATGCCCTAACTCTAGCTTAGAGAACGAAAGAGAAAATGCCCTAACTCTAGCTTAGAGAACGAAAGAGAAAATGCCCCTAACTCTAGCTTAGAGAACGAAAGAGAAATGCCCTAACTCTAGCTTAGAGAACGAAAGAGAAAATGCCCTAACTCTAGCTTAGAGAACGAAAGAGAAAATGCCCTAACTCTAGCTTAGAGAACGAAAGAGAAAATGCCCTAACTCTAGCTTAGAGAACGAAAGAGAAAATGCCCTAACTCTAGCTTAGAGAACGAAAGAGAAAATGCCCTAACTCTAGCTTAGAGAACGAAAGAGAAAATGCCCTAACTCTAGCTTAGAGAACGAAAGAGAAAATGCCCTAACTCTAGCTTAGAGAACGAAAGAGAAAATGCCCTAACTCTAGCTTAGAGAACGAAAGAGAAAATGCCCTAACTCTAGCTTAGAGAACGAAAGAGAAAATGCCCTAACTCTAGCTTAGAGAACGAAAGAGAAAATGCCCTAACTCTAGCTTAGAGAACGAAAGAGAAAAGGCCCTAACTCTAGCTTAGAGAACGAAAGAGAAATGCCCTAACTCTAGCTTAGAGAACGAAAGAGAAAATGCCCTAACTCTAGCTTAGAGAACGAAAGAGAAAATGCCCTAACTCTAGCTTAGAGAACGAAAGAGAAAATGCCCTAACTCTAGCTTAGAGAACGAAGAGAAAATGCCCTAACTCTAGCTTAGAGAACGAAAGAGAAAATGCCCTAACTCTAGCTTAGAGAACGAAAGAGAAAATGTGAGGCCTTATCCCAGGACTATGCATCTCTCTGACTCAATGAGCTCTGACATTACTACCATCTGGGGTGAAGACAAAGCTGACATTACCACCATCTGGGGTGAAGACAAAGCTGACATTACCACCATCTGGGGTGAAGACAAAGCTGACATTACCACCATCTGGGGTGAAGACAAAGCTGACATTACCACCATCTGGGGTGAAGACAAAGCTGACATTACCACCATCTGGGGTGAAGACAAAGCTGACATTACCACCATCTGGGGTGAAGACAAAGCGGACATTACTACCATCTGGGGTGAAGACAAACCTGACATTACCACCATCTGGGGTGAAGACAAAGCTGACATTACCACCATCTGGGGTGGAGACAAAGCTGACATTACCACCATCTGGGGTGGAGACAAAGCTGACATTACTACCATCTGGGGTGGAGACAAAGCTGACATTACCACCATCTGGGGTGAAGACAAAGCTGACATTACCACCATCTGGGGTGGAGACAAAGCTGACATTACTACCATCTGGGGTGAAGACAAAGCTGACATTACCACCATCTGGGGTGGAGACAAAGCTGACATTACCACCATCTGGGGTGAAGACAAAGCTGACATTACCACCATCTGGGGTGAAGACAAAGCTGACATTACCACCATCTGGGGTGGAGACAAAGCTGACATTACTACCATCTGGGGTGAAGACAAAGCTGACATTACCACCATCTGGGGTGGAGACAAAGCTGACATTACCACCATCTGGGGTGAAGACAAAGCTGACATTACCACCATCTGGGGTGAAGGCAAAGCTGACATTACCACCATCTGGGGTGAAGACAAAGCTGACGTTACCACCATCTGGGGTGAAGGCAAAGCTGACATTACCACCATCTGGGGTGAAGGCAAAGCTGACGTTACCACCATCTGGGGTGGAGACAAAGCTGACATTACGGCTGTGTTGGGTGGAGACAAAGCTGACATTACTGCTGTGTTGGGTGGAGACAAAGCTGACGTTACCACTGTGTTGGGTGAAGACAAAGCTGACGTTACCACCATCTGGGGTGGAGACAAAGCTGACATTACCACCATCTGGGGTGGAGACAAAGCTGACGTTACCACTGACATTACCGCTGTGTTGGGTGGAGACAAAATTCTCTGGGGATATATACCAGGACCTCACAGCAGCTGAGCAGGTCTGAGTAGACCGTCCATGCGATTCACTGATATGAAAGGAGAATGTTAATATAAATGTTTATAAAGCAGGATAAATGATGTTGATGCTTAATACTACCTGGTGTCATTACGCATGAGATGATATTGTCATTACAGTAGTAGCTGCCATACAATGTTACATGCTCTATAATTATGTAGCAGTGTCTCATCATTCTGAATAATAGTGTGACTACTTGTCCTAGCCTACTAAACCTGCTATTTCAGAATGTAATTTAATATCTGTGCTCTCGCATTGTCTTATATTTGAGATCCTCATATAATATATTCATGGCTCATTTTCAAACTACACTACATGACCAAAGGTATGTGGACACCTGCTTGTTGAACATCTCATTCTAAAATCATGGGCATTAATATGGAGTTCATCCTCCCCCTTGGCTGCTGTAACAGCCTCCAGTCTTCTGGGAAACCTTTCCACTAGATGTTGGAACATTGCTGCGGTGAATTGTTTCCATTCTTTCATAAGAGCATTAGTGAGGTCGGGCACTGATGTTGGGCGATTAGGCCTGGCTCAGAGTCAGCGTTCCAATTCATCCCAAAGGTGTTCAGTTGGGTTGACGTCAGGGCTCTGTGCAGGCCAGTCAAGTTCTTCCACACTGATCTCAACAAACCATAGCTGTATGGACCTCGCTTTGTGCAAAAGTGGAATTGTTATACTGAAACAGGAAAGGGCCTTCCCCAAACTGTTGCCACAAAATTGGAAGCACAGAATCGTCTAGAATGTCATTGTATGCTGTAGCGTTAAGATTTCCCTTTACTGGAACTAAGGGAACTAGCCAGAACCATGAAAAACAGCCCCAGACCATTATTCCTCCTCTACCAAACTTTACAGTTGGCACTCCTGGCATCTACCAAACCCACATTCGTCCATCGGACTGCCAGATAGTGAAGTGTAAATCATCACATCGGATTACTCCAGAGTCCAATGGCGGTGAACTTTACATCACTTTACATCATGGCATTGCGCATGGTAAACTTAGGCTTGTGTGTGGCTGCTCGGCCATGGAAACCCATTTCATGAAGCTCCCGGCGAACAGTTCTTGTGCTGACGTTGTTTCCAGAGGCAGTTGGAACTTGGTAGTGAGTGTTGCAACCGAGGACAGATCCTTTTTACGTTACACGCTTCAGCACTCAGCGGTCCCGATCTGTGAGCTTGTGTGGCCTACCACTTCGCGGCTGAGCCGTTGTTGCTCCTAGAAGTTTTCACTTCACAATAACAGCACTTACAGTTGACCGGGGCAGCTCTAGTTGGGCAGAAATTTGACAAACTGACTTATTGGAAAGGTGGCATCCTGCCAAAAGCTTCCTTTCTGAGCTTATTTAATGTCTACGAAAATAAATTAAAATGGCTGCCATCAGATATAGTCACCTGAGAGTTTTCTGTCTCGACTCATTCCTCCATGATGACCACTACAAAACCCTGTGACCCTCCATACCTGACTATTCCAGATATGAACAACAATATTACTATTCTCACTTTGGTGCAACTTTGTTGAGCAATGATGAGATGGTGGTGAGTTCCATGTGTGAAGAAAAGTGTAGGGAAGACCTAGGAAAACATTGGGGGGGGGGGGGGGGGTAATTGTTGCCTGGTGAATCTCCAGCTGTAACCCACATGTTGTTAGAGGAACATCAGCATGCATATAGTGATTATCTTGACATACTGCTATACAACATACAGTTACAATACCAGAACAGCCAGGATATGGAATATATTCACACATACCACCTTCCCTTCTCTCACGTGGATTACTTTGTAATACCAGGGATTTGCTTTCTACTCCACTGATAGAATGAATCAAACCTGGCATGAAATTGCATATCTCTTTTCTTACCTTTCTTTTGCATAATTTGCTGGGTTTTTTTTGTATTCATGCCCACGGCTGGTTGAATATCATAATACAGGAGTGAAATACAGTGGGGTATGTAAGAAGAACTTATCTGGTGATGTCAACATTTGTTCTTGCATCTTTCATTTCCATTCTCTGAAATCAGAATCTTTGTGACATTTCACAACACCTCTCCTCTCTCAAACAGGTGAATAGTACACAATAACAAGTTCCATTACAGACCCCAGTGCCTTTGCCAAGTTATACCAGTGAGACAGGCAGGTACCTTGGATATAGTGACAGCGATCACTACAGACATGGATGAATCAGACTCTTCTGTAGTTGGCCTGCTGTATGTCTTCAAGCCAAAACGTATCCCATCATTAGCCACTTCAAAACCACAAATCATGACTTCTTTGTTTCTCTAACAGAACAGATTAAAGGTTTGAGGGAACCAAAGGTTAGTCTCCTCTTGTATACTGAACAAAAATATAAACGCAACATGGAACAATTTCAGATTTTACTGAGTTACAGGTCATATAAATTGAAATAAATTAATTAGGCCCTAATCTATGGATTTCACATGACTGGGAATACAGATATCCATCTGTTGGTCACAGACAACTTAAAAAAAATTGGTAGGGGCATGGATCAGAAAACCAGTCAGTATCTGGTGCGACCACCATTTGCCTCAGGCAGCGCGACACATCTCCTTCGCACAGAGATGATCAGGCTGTTGATTGTGGCCTGTGGAGTGTTGTCCCACTCCTCTTCAATGGCTGTGTGATGATTAGTCTCCTCTTGTAGGTGTAACTTTCTAGTGAGGCACGGAGAATGTCAGTTTCCAATGTCATTATTGACAGATTACTGCACTGCAGCTTTGCAGTTTTTTTTGACATTATTTAAATGAGTTTACGGCATTACAAAAGCACAGGTACCAGAGACTAGAACGCTGTTCTATTTTCTCCTTCCTCTCTTATAACTTTAAGGAGGTCGTTCATTTCTTCCGCAGGTGAATAAAGAGGGCAATTATGACTTGCTTACGTGCTTCTACACCTGCATTGCTTGCTGTTTGGGGTTTTAGGCTGGGTTTCTGTACAGCACTTTGAGATATCAGCTGATGTACGAAGGGCTATATAAATAAATTAGATTTGATTTGATTTGATTTGACTTTGGGTCTGCTCTGATGCATACAAGAGCTTATTTGCCTTAGTTAAGGACTGCACGCATGCACACATACAGGTCTCCTTAAAAGGGAGGCTGAACAAATGCGACCTTCAAGTAAACATCTGCGCTGGGATTTGATCTCTGAAAGATGGAAAGCTACCTCCTTGTCCAACTCCTGCCATGTTAAATAATAAATACATACAGAACAGTGACAATGAGATCAGTGGATCCTTTTACATTCAGACAAGTAGGCCTTTTAGATGCTTTGTCATTTGACCGTATCTGGGTTGACCTTTAAGATTCATCTAGCCGTTGTTTTTCAGTACACCAGTTTGTATGTAGCCTACTTATGAACACTCCCCGTTGAAATCATATGTCATTTTGAGCAAATGAAGTAAACAAAAACAAACATATGGATATTACAGAAAGGCAATCTGAGATGCACCAAACCATATAACAAGCTAAGGCTGTCTATGAGTCTGGCCAATATACTGAAGATAGAGAGGAGTGATTGTTCTATATATTGAATTTAGACCAGGGTTGCAGGTCTGGTAATCAGACCTATATGTTTTGTTGTGATATGCTGTATTGGGTGCCTCTGGCTAAAGGGTAGAAGCTATTGTTAATGGATTTCCCTCTAACCTTAATCCTATCTTACTGTACGTGCTGTACTGGGTGCCTCTGGCTAAAGGGTAGAAGCTATTGTTAATGGATTTCCCTCTAACCTTAATCCTATCTTACTGTACGTGCTGTACTGGGTGCCTCTGGCTAAAAGGTAGAAGCTATTGTTAATGGATTTCCCTCTAACCTTAATCCTATCTTACTGTACGTGCTGTACTGGGTGCCTCTGGCTAAAGGGTAGAAGCTATTGTTAATGGATTTCCCTCTAACCTTAATCCTATCTTACTGTACGTGCTGTACTGGGTGCCTCTGGCTAAAGGGTAGAAGCTATTGTTAATGGATTTCCCTCTAACCTTAATCCTATCTTACTGTACGTGCTGTACTGGGTGCCTCTGGCTAAAGGGTAGAAGCTATTGTTAATGGATTTCCCTCTAACCTTAATCCTATCTTACTGTACGTGCTGTATTTTGTATTGAGGACCTACCAACCAGTGGTGGACCCTTGCTGTATTTGATCGTCCCTATGGCTCACGGGACTCCTGCAGTCAGTCATTGGTAGCTTTGCTTTAAGACTGGGTGGTAGGGTCTATAGCACATTCACAATCCTCTCCTCAACGAACCTCCTCCATCAACTGTGCGCCGGCCTCAGACTGAAGAAAGTGGGTGTTTACAGACAGCGGAACATGTGGAGTGTGATTGATTTTGAGAGAAGAGTAACTCTTGCTTGAGATGACAGTTCATAATTGAGGTGTTTCATCAAATTGATGTACACAGAACATTTGGGCGAAGCGACAAGTACTTTAAAACTTGAATACTGTATATTGTGCTTGAACAAGTAGCTAGTTGTCTTTTATTTTCCCATATCGTCCAATTCTCCCTGTGTTACAAAACAGACACGGGCATGTTTTTTCAGACCAAGTCACAGCAGGGTCACATGAGGTCACATTGAGCTTCCAGATAAAAATGAGGTGCAAATCTGCATCCTACTCCTCCTCGGCTGTTAAAACATATATTTTGTCCAGGAAATGAACGACTGATAAATTGGATAATATATCTCTTCTCTTGGCAGGCCCATGCACCCGTCCTTCACTGTTGGGAGCAGATGCATTTTCAAGACTGCAGTTGAGGATTTGGGAGAAAGGGACGGGCAGTGATTGTGATTCCCCCTATGGCCACCCCTATCCATCTGGCTTCACAGGTTTCTGTTGATATAACTGTATGTCATGACAGTGGTCATGGCAGCACCTTCCTGAAATCAGCTAAAAGACAGATGTATGTTTTAAGAGTCTCTGGGTCAATGAAAAGCTCTATATAAAATCCATGTATTGTGTATAATCTAACCACTTTCTCGATTTTCTTAAATCCTCTATGTGCTATTTTCACACTTTAACTAAGCTAGAGTAAACATGGTTGTTAATGGTTGAAAGATGGGGTGCCCTAGGAATAATGATGTGAGGGTCTGATGGGGAGAGGGAACAGTCAGGTGAAAAGGTTTAGTCCACAAAGCCCACTAGGTATTCATCTGTGGGTAACGTTATTCAATGCTACGAGGAAGTCAGAATACAGACAATGTTATGGAAGGCCACGCAACAAAGGGAAAATGGTCAGTGATCATCACTCATGTCATTTCTTTTCCTCTTTAGTATAATCTGGTTGATGTACACATGTCAGTGTTATTCCAATGGTTATTAGGCTTATAACAGTGTTATTACAATGATTATTAGGCTTATAACAGGGTTATTACACTGGTCCGATGAATAAATCCTTGTTGTAACCTTTTCCTCTGCTGACACACTGACTAAAGTCTAGACTGACCATTAGCTACACACACATCTGAGGAGAGGTGGCCAGACCGGCTGGCGGTACATATTTGGCACAGTTGGGCTAATCATACGTGGTATAAATCACTAATTTTGATGTATTTATTTAACCTTTATTTAACTAGGCACTCATAAGGCTGTGTGAGTAGGATGTCAAGGCGTATGACCTTGCCTCCACACAGCTCAGGCTCTGACGGGCTTGACTTTATCACTCCAGAAATCCCATAGATTTTTCCAACCTCGTTAAATTTTAATGTCTGAAAATATTGAGTGAACGTCCTTTGAAAATAGCACTGCTAATCCATATATCAGAATGGATTAATTACTTTTCATTTTACCTTAATGAAAAAGTGAGGATTTATGTCATCAACCTCCACTCCCATAGCCTCACCCTATTAAATACCCAACCAAACTATGCCATAAATATCAAACCTATCCCAAAAATCACCATTTTGATTTTCCATCGCAGAAAAAACATCATAATAACCAATAACCTTGGTAACTTCCAGACACATCATGTTGTACAGCAAGTGACTCCTTATCAACAGTCACTATGCCTTGTACATAGGGTTCAACTTTAGTCTACTTGACCCCTCTGTCACTAGGGCTACATAAAACAGACATGGCCGTTTATGACATCTGCCATGTCATTATCATGATAGTTTTACATAGCTCAAGTTGTGTTACCCAACAAGACTAGGCTTACATGATCACATGAGGCCCAGATGTCAGACCGCACAACATCGACTGCTCTTCTGTTCTGCCTTTATGGAGTTACCTTCAGCAGAGCACTGGGAAAATCTAGCACTAATTTAGCCTCAATTTCTAGCCTCAATTTAGCACTAGGGCTTTGAAGTGAGGTGGGTTACAGAGAGAGAACAGGAAGGAAAAGAATCTTCCAGAACAGCAAGAGCTTCTTTAGAAAAACGGAAAGGAAACAACAGTTGAGTTTTCCATTGCTCACCTCTCCCAGAGCAGAGCTCTAGAACATGAGATCAACAGACATCGCTGTGGTTACTACTGAGTACAGGAAATTCCCCATCTAATTTGTACCTGTACTGTAGGTAGGGGTGAAATGACTATGTATTGATAATAAACAGTGAGTAGCAGCAGTGTACAAAACAAATGGAGGGGGGGGGGGGGCAAGCTTCCTGCCATCCAGGACCTATATAATAGGTGGTGTCAGAGGAAAGCCCATAAAATTGTCAGAGACTCCAGCCACCCAAGTCATAGACTGTTTTCTCTGCTACCGCACGGAAAGCGGTACCGGAGAGCCAAGTTCAGGACCAAAAGGCTCCTTAAACAGCTTCTACCTCCAAGCCATATGACTGCTGAACAATGAATCAAATGGCCACTGGACTATATTTGTTTTGTACACTGCTGCTACTCGCTGTTTATTATCTATGCATAGTCACTTCACCCCTACCTACATGTACAAATTATCTCTATCCTGTACCCCTGCACACTGACTCGGTACCAGTACCCCCTGTATATAGCCTCCACACTGACTCGGTACCAGTACCCCCTGTATATAGCCTCCACACTGACTCGGTACCAGTACCCCCTGTATATAGCCTCCACACTGACTCGGTACCCCCTGTATATAGCCTCCACACTGACTCGGTACCCCCCTGTATATAGCCTCCACACTGACACGATACCGGTACCCCCTGTATATAGCCTCCACACTGACACGGTACCAGTACCCCTGTATATAGCCTCCACACTGACACGGTACCAGTACCCCCTGTATATAGCCTCCACACTGACACGGTACCAGTACCCCTGTATATAGCATCCACACTGACACGGTACCAGTACCCCCTGTATATAGCCTCCACACTGACACGGTACCAGTACCCCCTGTATATAGCCTCCACACTGACACGGTACCAGTACCCCCTGGATATAGCCTCCACACTGACACGGTACCGGTACCCCCTGTATATAGCCTCCACACTGACTCTGTACCGGTACCCCCTGTATATAGCCTCCACACTGACACGGTACTCCCTGTATATAGCCTCCACACTGTCTCGGTACCAGTACCCCTGTATATAGCCTCCACACTGTCTCGGTACCAGTACCCCTGTATATAGCCTCCACACTGACACGGTACTCCCTGTATATAGCCTCCACACTGACACGGTACCAGTACCCCCTGTATATAGCCTCCACACTGACACAGTACCAGTACCCCCTGTATATAGCCTCCACACTGACACGGTACCAGTACCCCCTGTATATAGCCTCCACACTGACACGGTACCAGTACCCCTGTATATAGCCTCCACACTGACACGGTACCAGTACCCCCTGTATATAGCCTCCACACTGACACGGTACCAGTACCCCCTGTATATTGCCTCCACACTGACACGGTGCCAGTACCCCCTGTATATAGCCTCCACACTGACACGGTACCAGTACCCCCTGTATATAGCCTCACTATTGTTACTTTATTGTGTTCATTTTTATTTTGTTTATTTGGTCAATATTTTCTTAACTCTTCTTGAACTGCACTGTTGGTTAAGGGCTTGTAAAGTAAGCATTTCACGACATATGCTCAGTCTGTACACAACATGCCTATTTTACTTGGTTTTTCAAAAACCTGTTATGCAGTCCTGTGCATGCAGTTCAAATGGACTTCAGGTTCCACCACTGATCATGTCATGCTGTCAGTAATTCAAACAACTCAAGCAAACACACCCTAATAAGTCAAATCACAGCGTCATTGTAGATATTGGGCAATTCTATAGAGGAGTTTCCTACCCTGCTGGCCTGTTAGACCTAATGGCCACACATTCCAGAAAGAGTGAGTCAGAGCGGCCGACACATAAGGAGGAATTACACAGGAATTACCTCGCCAAATAGATCTACCCCAGGATGACAGACTGCTGTTAAACAAAGAAACCCATATTGTGTGTGTGTGTGTGTGTGTCTGTGTGTGTTTTGTCTGTGTTTGTGTGTGTGCGTTTTGTCTTTGTGTGTGTCTTTGTTCGTACGTGCATTGCTAACATGCATCTGACAGGACAGGCCTACTGGACTTCACAGCCTGGGTAACCAATCAAATACACACTCCCTCACACACTACACTGACACTAAACCCACACACATTCACATACAGTGTATACGTACACACACACGCATACCGACACAGCACAAACACACATACACACACAGTTTTATTTACACTCATCATATGCTGCTGTCCTCCTGCCCCACTTCATCTCTTCTTCCCTTTTCCCTTGTTGGCTTTGTTTGTCTGTATCCTCTCTTTCTCCCTCTTCTTACCACTCCTTCCTCCCCCACACCATCTCAGAGGAGTCTCTATTTCTCTTTCTTGCTCTCTCTCTCTCTCTCTCTCTCTCTGTGTGTTTGCACACTCACACAGTGCCTGCAGACACCCAGATTCTAATCTGCGGTCACTTGATCCATGGCTGTGACAGCCCCACCAGGACCCTAGGCTAGTCTGTAGCCCACCAGTGGGTCTCTGTGAAGGCTGACCAGCAGCTGACTAGTGTCTGACTAGCAGCCAGACAGGAGTTGACCCTGCGGCTGCAGCCATTTAAGCTAGCTCCAACACATGGAGTGTAATTGAAAAAGCATATGAGGTGTGAAAATAACAGGCTACCAAGTTAATGTGGTTTAACAACACAACTATTGATCTGGTTTACGGTAATATAGGGTTTATTTTCCCTGAGGTGGTTAATTTAATGTTGGACAGTAGCTTAAAGAGTGCTTTGAAGAAGCGCAACCTTCTCAACTCAACCTTCCTCAGTCTGTGAGCAAAAACATAAAGCCAATTTAATATAACAACACTTGAGAAGGTTGGGGAAATGAAAAAGCAGTATTCTTCTCCTCTACACTGAGACAATGACAGCATCTGTATGTCACATCTTGTCTATGTGATGCCTGTTTCTAGCGGGTGGATGCCATTGCACATTGCCAGGACCCAATACATATAACTGTGAACTATTGTGAGCTATCTGCAGTGGCGACCCATCATTCAGGGCAGATGGGACAGAGCCCCACCTGTTTTGAGCCCCACATTTTTTTGTTAACAAAATAAACAGGTTTAACCTGTTTTGCATGTTGATTTGGCATTAATACATGTCACATATCAGTTTGCAAACAATGTACAAAAAAAATAATAATCATTGAGTTAATACAGCTGCATAAAAACATGGTCTCTTCTTTATTTTCTTGAGTAAGGCAGCTCCAAATACAGGTGTTTCAGCCTGGCTCAGTGCTTTCTGTGGTGGTGGGGCAGCCAGCGGAACATATGGAGCGTATGTGTTCTCGCCATGATTAGCTGTGTTCTGTCACGCGTGGGGACAGTCTAAGGTTAGACCTCGAAAACCCAAGCCCCTTGGGAGCTGCCATAGATGTTGCAATATAGGTGCCCATCCAAGAAGTCTCAAGGTCATTGGCCACAGATAAAATGACGTTAAATCCCGTTATAGCTACAGTAGCTTTGATTGGACTGTCAAGATGTCGACATCTTACTTTCAAAATCTTAGCTAGCAGTCATCATCATGAATCAAGTCGACAATCTACTTGCAAATTCTTCTTAATCCTTGTCATATGAAGAGAAATAATCAAGAGAAATTATAGATGAAATATATCGGTGCTCATCGGCCATAAACATTACACAAGTTGGAAATCTCAAAATCAACAATGAGTGGTTTGGAAGGAATCAATGACAGTGGCTAACTGCAAGAATTGCAGAGCAATCACTAGCCTGCTATTCAGTGGAGTGGCTGTGTGGTCCCAAATCTGGGATTAAGTGTCTATTTTCCAAGTTTAAAATGATAAACATTCAACATTGGCCATGCTGTCAATGAAGAATGATTTGTGCAGCGCGCAAAACAACTATTAACTCGGAACTGGGGGATCAATGTAATAGTCCGGTGGCCATTTGAGTAACTGCTCAGCAGTCCTATGGCTTGGGGGTAGAAGCTGTTAAGGAGCCTTTTGGTCCTAGACTTGGCGCTCCGGTACCGCTTGCCATGTGGTAGCAGAGAAAACAGTCTATGACTTGGAGGACTGGAGTCTCTGACAATTTTATGGGCTTTCCTCTGACACCGCCTATTATATAGGTCCTGGATGGCAGGAAGCTTGGCCCCAGTGATGTACTGAAAAGATTTGGCATGGGTCCAAAGATCCTCAAAACGTTCTACAGTTGCACCATCGAGAGCATCCTGACCGGTTGCATCACCGCCTGGTATGGCAACTGCTCGGCATCAGCACTACAGAGGGTAGTGCGTACGGCCCAGTACATCACTGGGGCCAAGCTTCCTGCCATCCAGGACCTATATAATAGGTGGTGTCAGAGGAAAGCCCATAAAATTGTCAGAGACTCCAGCAAAAAACTTGACTTGAGTTCAAGACAATTGGGAATTCCGGAAGAAAAAAAATTCTCTGATTGGAGAAATATGTTTTAAACGGACATCCAACCCGGAATTGTAAGTCTGGAACTCGGGCCTCTTTCTAGAGCTACGACATGAATATCAATGACATTATCATGATTAATCATCTGCGCAATCCACAAGGGCACGAAAGCCCCCCCAAAAAACACACAGCACAGGTACTCACACGCACCAACGGACATTGTAACAATAATCGACCAAGACAAATGGAACAGTGGGCACATATATACAAATAGAATCAGTTGGAATAGGGGCCAGGTGTGCGCAATGAAAGTTCCAGCGGGTTCCGTGACACGTCCGTCCTAGCTCACTCATTAATGTCTTAATCACAATTGCGGATCGCCTCTTATCCTCTTGTCGTCCCCTTATGCCAGTTTGTACATCTCAATTGTCATTATAAACCACATTTGTTTAAGCAAGTCAGCCATATCAGCTACATTTCTTGACCAATATACCTCGGCTAAGGGTTGTTCAAATGCACGACACAACGCGGAATGCCTGCACACAGCCCTTAGCCGTGGTATATTGGCCATATACCACAAACCCATGAGGTGCTTATTGCTATTACAAACTGGTTACCAATGTAATTAGAGTAGTAAAAATACATGTTTTTTCATACATGTGCTATATGGTCTGATATACCACGGCTGTCAGCCAATCAGCATTCAGGGCTCGAACCACCCAGTTTATAATTCAGATTGACTTGCACTGCTTCCCACCGATGGAAATCAATAGCATCAAACTATGAGGTGCATTGCAGTAAAATGTATCATAATTCTCCTTTTCTCACTGTTTTGTTTTTGCACAGTAGTTTGGTCAGTTTATGTTCATCAGTGATTTTGGAAAGGGGCATACCTAGTCAGTTGTACAACTGAATGTATTCAACTGAAATGTGTCTTCTGCATTTAACCCAACCCCTCAATCAGAGAGGTGAGGGGGGCTGCCATAATTGACATCCACGTCTTCGGTGCCCAGGGAACAGTGGGTTAACTGCCTTGCTCAGGGGCAGAACGACAGATTTTGTAACCTTGTCAGCACGGGGATTCGATCCAGAAACCTTTCGGTAACTGGCCCAACGCTCTAACCACGGTGGTGGTGGTGAATATTCCCAGCTCTCAGCATCTAATCACACACACTAATATTTCTTCATATTTATATCCCCCGTTTACAATGATTAGCTTATTCAGGAAATGACAGCATGTGAGACCGCATGGTGAACATCATTAGCAGTAGTCGACACCATTAGTGGCTAATTCTAATGAAGAGGAGGGGAGGGAGGGGGAGGGGCTAAATGTTTGGGCCCCGGGGCAATGCTGCAGAATGAAGTGCTTTCCTTAACCCAAAGCAGAATCCTCTCCCTTATTTACAGCCTCATTGTGTGTTTACTATGATGAACAGCTGCAGGGCAAAGTCAAGGGAACTCATCATATCTCACAATAAGTGCTGCTCAGAGAGAGAGTGTGTGTGTGAGAGACGTCGTTTCCTCCATCGTGCTACAGAAGAACACACTGACTGATGGTGAGATAGGTGAGAGACAGCAGATGTTGCCTATGGGCTCTGTCATCATTCATATTAATCTCCTCTTCTGCACAAGAACACACTGTCCCAGGAAAGGTCCTTTAAAAGAGTAGACCTTTATAAGAGTAGACCTTTATAAGAGTAGACCTTTATAAGAGTAGACCTTTATAAGAGTAGACCTTTAAAAGAGTAGACCTTTATAAGAGTAGACGTTTAAAAGAGTAGACCTTTATAAGAGTAGACCTTTATAAGAGTAGACCTTTATAAGAGTAGACCTTTAAAAGAGTAGACCTTTATAAGAGTAGACCTTTATAAGAGTAGACCTTTATAAGAGTAGACCTTTATAAGAGTAGACCTGTTGTGGTTGTTTACATTTTACATTTACATGTTAGTCATTTAGCAGACACTCTTATCCAGAGCGACATACAGTTAGTGCATTAATCTTAAAATAGCTAGATGGGACAACCTGTGAAATAAAGGTCCCTGCACATTTTTCTCATGTTATTTATTAATGTGTCCTTTCATTCATTCATACACTGCATTCAAAGTTGTTCCATTCACGAATTACATTCATCACCCATCTCATCCCTGATGGGCCTACTTAACCCAAAACAAATGTAATTTCCCTCCCTCTTAATCTTGAACCACTCCAGTGTCCTTCATCTCAAAGTGAATTGAATTAATCTCACTGCTTTCCCTTGCCTGAACCCAAGGGAGGGGTGGGAAAACACAGGTTTAGCCTGTTGTTACCAGATGCAGAAGCAGACCTACCAGAAGTGAAGAAAGGTATCTCCATACATATGCCTGCTTCGCCCTGGGGGCAGCCACATGTTCTAAACACGAGTTATGTGCGCATTAGTTCACCAGATGTTGAACAGACACCTTGTTCCAGCCTTCCAGGTATTTCTGCTGAATTACATAATGGACCGTTTAGTTCATTAACTTTATTAATACCTTCATCTTGAGGTGTCCCACTTATTCAGCCACAGTGATAATGACTTCTTTTTTTTTTACTATCAGGTGAAATAAACTTGCTGGCTTCTTTTCATCTCTGAACATGTCTCTGTGTTCTGCTCCTCTGAGATCCTGAAATACCAAGAAATAGAGGGCGCTGTCCTCGTGGTAATGTTGATTGCCTCCACGAGGGAGAAAGGGGCGGACTACTGCTTCACAAAATTACCGGGGAAAGCGATTGGTTCACCGGCGGCCCATATATACACCCCCGTACGCATCGCTGGGCATTAGCCACAGTAGTTTTTCGGTGCAACGAGGACGCGTGTGAATTAAAGGTTGAACAATATCACAGCACAGGAGCAATTGTTATGGGGGATCGGATTTCTATGCGGAGTTTTTCTCTTTGAAGTCGGCAATCTACATACATTTTAAAAAGTCAATGAAGGATACAGGATCCAGTCAAAAGCTTTCACCGAAATCCGGGATGGATCCTAACCAGAGCGTGAAGCGTAAAATCGTGGTCGTTGGGGACAGTCAGTGTGGAAAAACTGCTCTTCTTCACGTCTTTGCGAAAGATTGCTTTCCAGAGGTATGTTGTTGGATGTCGTTTGGGTAAATGCAAATAAACGTGCGGGTTTGTAAGGCGTTAGTTACCCGGGGAAGTGTTGGAAAAGAATATCGAACTTTCGTGTGCGCTTTAGTACATGCCAAGTCTTCCATTATTCAAATGATATGCTTGCAGCGTTATGGATCAAATTGTGATGGAAAATGTTTTTGTGCGTACAATTCATTTTAACATTGTTGGACAATGTTGTGTGTTGTGTGTGTGTGTGTGCGAGAGATCGACAATAATGCGTTGTAAATTCTTTATAGAATTATGTCCCAACGGTGTTCGAGAACTACACAGCCAGTTTCGAAATCGACACGCAAAGAATAGAACTCAGTCTCTGGGACACTTCAGGTGAGTAACTTTGCATTACAATGTTTTATTTAATCTCTATAGAATTTCTTAAATATGACAGTATCACAGGGAACGAGTCCGACTGGAATTTGGATTGGAACAGTGAGCGTTCGAATTAGTCAACATTTCTTAACATTTGAATTTGTGGGGAATTAGACTGCGCTCTGCCTGAAATCTTAATTTGACGGGTCATTAATATATTAAACAACCCCAGTGAGTGGAGACTCTACAGAGATTGAACTCGGTGACGCATCTTTGGATGGACCGCTGTAGCGCGAGGATTTGTCTTCAATGTGCAGTGTTTACATCCACACCTCTCGGTGCATCTTGGTCCAGAGTTGAGTAAAAACAGATGAAGCCATTTGGCACTCAGTTGCGGTACCAGCTAAGAAAACACAATACATTTGCAAATGAATTATTTATTGTGAGTTTTGAATAGCATTTAGAAAAAGCCCTGATTGGGGACAGCAACAGGCTAACTGAACTTAAAATCACTCGGCTGCCATTTCGAATAGTTTGACTCAATAAATGCTGACACATTCCTTACACCTGTTCTTGCTAGAACAGAGGTCCCGGGAGATCTAACCCTAAAGGCGTTCGCATAGTAGGTTCAGTTTGCTCCTAACAGAACTCGGCTAGGCGAAGTGAACGTATGTGCCTCGCATACTCTTAAAATAAAAACAAGAAGCTGCATTAGTACTGTCTGTTCTTCTTGATACACCGTAACTATTTAATTTAAAGTGTAAATTAATATAAGAACTTAAATTTATTACAGGTTTCTTGAGTTACCGAGGAGGTCTCAGTCTTCAATTTTACATTAAAACTAAGATGTTTGGTCCGTTATTTCTCAAGTGAAATAATTTGCATGACAACGAGTAGTCTCGTTGATGACTAACTCACTGTAGGGGGCGTAGAACTTGGCTTCCGAATTTAGGCTTGCCTCAAGAAGAAAATGGGTGCATGAACAGCCGAAACCCCTTGTCAAAGACTATAATAGAACTGTTTCGGATGGGAAGCATGTGGACACCCCTAAGGCGTCAGTATGCTTCAGGTCGGCTGCACTCAGCCGCAGTCATCTAGGCGAACTGAACGAGTGTGCTCGCATGCTCTCTTTAAAAAAACTTTCTTTTAAAAAGCGGCAATAGTACTATTTGTCCATTTTGACTCGCCATAGCCAGTATACGCTTCCTCGAAATAGTCAGAATTAACATGGCACAATAAATCTGTCATTCATTTTCTAGTTTTTGAAGACTAGATCTAAATAGCGCAATTTACATCAAACGAAGGACTTGGTGCAGTATTTGTAAAAGAAAATGTTCATGAAAACAAGTCATATCATTGAATGACAAGACTTTAATTGAAGAATCCCTACTGTTGCCCAATAACCGACGAACGGGCGTTGACTACCGATGTTTGTTTGCCTTGAGTCGAAAATAAAACCTTACCGAAGTCCAAAACGAACGAAAACGTAACAATGTCATAAAGTATACATGACGTCTTCCGAAGTGTTTCGGCTGGGAAGCATGCGGACGCCTTTAACCCAGCCCCAGGTGGTAATAATTTCCTATCTACAGCCTCTGAATCAGCCTGGACTGGCTGGGGGATTGGGCTGCTCAACTCCCACGGCTGGCTGCTGTAGGGGGAGGAAGAGCTGTGGGCTGCTTCTCCAGCTGGGGGGGATACAAGAGCTCTGGGCACCTCCCCTCCTATGTCCACCAGCTGATTGTAGCTTCCCATGTGTCTGTCCAGGACATTACTCCGTGACTACACCACAGCTTCAGGAAAAGCTCATCTCACCACACCAGGCCTGATATGGGTCATGTTAGGGACTGCCTTAGCTACACTGGGCAATATTATTTTACAAATGTAATCTTATAGCAGAAGCTGTTCATGAGGGATATTTCTGTCCAGCACTACGAGAAGCCTGATGTTTTAGTGTCTTGTGCTAATGTTAAAGCAGTTTTTGTTTGGAAGCGTCACTATATACTGTATGTTACTGGATCTCGGGTCTAGCCATTAGAGCAGATGGTTGCAGGTACCTGGCACACAGCAAGTGTAGTTTTCTCAGCTGTCACTTGTCTCACCTCTTAGCCTCAGGCTCACCACTACACTGTTACGATCTGTGCATAATAAATGAGGTCATGTTTGTTAGTGAACCCACCGTTATCACCCAGTGTAATGAATGGGATAGTTTGTAAAGAGACACTGACTCGTAATCAGGTACAGGAATAAAGCGGGGCACCGCCCACCCTCTATTGCTGACTGGGTCCCTCTTTATTGTCTTTATGCAGTGGTGTTTGATTAGAGGCTTATTTCAAACTGGATGTCCATGTTGGGGTGGCAGGGTAGCCTAGTGGTTAGAGCGTTGGACTAGTGACCGGAAGGTTGCAAGTTCAAATCCCCGTGCTGACAAATCTGTCATTCTGCCCCTGAACAGGCAGTTAACCCACTGTTCCTAGGCCGTCATTGAAAATAAGAATTAGTTCTTAACTGACTTGCCTAGTTAAATAAAGGTCAAAATAAAATAAAATGGGTGACTCATTAGAACTCCCACTGACATCCACCCATGTTTCATGTAGATGCCCCAAAGGCTGGTCATTCACCTATTGGAGGTGTTTAGGTAGGGTGTAGTAATCAAGCACACACAGCATTTGGTCAGTGCTGTCACTTGTTTACAGCATGTTTATAAGGCCTACCTGGCTTTTTAAGGATTATGATTTTTTTTTTTTTGTAGTTCAGCCATTGACCGATATGGCTGGGCTTGCCCTCTAATATGGTAGCATTGGCAGAGCTCTTGCACCTGGGTTGAGTGAGTTTGAGCTGCATGCCATTCACAAGAGGCTGGATCTATTCACAAAGACCTCCATTGTTTGCATTGCTTTATGTGATTTATTAAGCTCGTTTTCAAAACTCTGCCTATATTGGGAGCAAAACATTCTCACCTTTTTTATATCTGAAGTACAATGCCTTCGGGAAACTATTCAGACCCCTCAACTTTTCCCACATTTTGTTACATCTTAGAATAACGCTGTATTGTATTAAATAAAAAATCCTCAGCAATCTACACACTACCCCATAAAGACAAAACGAAAACAGGTTTTTAGAAATGTTTGCGAAAGTGTTACACATACCTTTTTATATAAATAAGTATTCAGACCCTTTGCTATAAGACTTGAAATTGAGTTCAAGTGCATCCTTTTTCCATTGATCATCCTTGAGATATTGCTACAACTTGATTGGAGTCCACCTGTGGTAAATACAATTTGATTGGACATAATTTGAAAAGGCACACATGTCTATACACTGTCAACTGTGGGATGTTATGTCAGAGCAAAAACCAAGCCATGAGGTCGCAGGAGTTGCCTGTAGAGCTCTGAGGCAGGATTGTGTCGAGTCATAGATCTGGGGAGGGGGGGGGGGGGGGTTGTCTGCAGCATTGACGGTCCCCAAGAACATAGTGGCCTCATCATTCTTAAATGGTTTGGAGCCACCAAGACTCTTCCTAGAGCTGGCCGCCCTTGGTCAGGGAGGTCACCAGATAGTCAACTCTGTGTTTTTAGAGGTCCCCGGAGACCCTTCTATGTAGAAACATGTCCTCCATCATACAGGGATGGCTAAGGAGGAGATGGGTACGTGGCTGTCGGAATCAGGGGACTGAACAAGCCTCAGGGCTGCACTGAAATGGGGCTAATGAGCTGTCTGTCAGCAGTGCCATCGACCATCCTCACCTTTTTCCTGTGCTCCTGTATTCAGTGTCCCTATTTTAATTTTATTTAACTAGGCAAGTCAGTTAACATTCTTATTTATCCTCAGTGACTACTGTTTCTTTATAGTACATTTAACAATCCGTCTCCATGAGCAATGTGTACTTTGCTGAATCTATTCAATGCCGTTAAACACTCCTATCTTCATTCTTTAGCTGATCGATGAGCAGTCCCATTGTTCAGAAGGGTAAAGTCCAGGGAAGGGCCACGTGTCATCGCTGAGTTATCAGGTTAGACAAACCAACCAGGGTGGTCCCCCTAACAGACCAGTTAGGGGCTTGATTGTATGCGGTGGGGCACGCGCACCTCTTCTGTTTGGCGCTCTCAAAGGATCTCCCAGACATGCTTGTAATCTCACGAAACAAATATTCCTAGTATTCTTGGCATAGCATTCCACATCTGTAAGCTCAATGTTCCACTGCTAGTCATCAGACTGCACACGTATTGTTGGGCTTTAATGAAGTAGTCACTATACACTGTCCTATTCCAAATTTAGTTTGTGGAATCTCAGGTGTCTTGTTTTTTACATGTGGAATACCACCTCTACTGGATAATAAGTAAAACAATTTGTCTCTAATTTGCCTTGTTTTTACCTGACTTTGTTGGTGACTCCTCCGGGCATTATTATATTAGTGTGCAGTAGAATTGAGGAAATTAAAATGCATGTGGAAAGATGCTTCAAAGAAATGCAAAAAAAAAAAGATCGTGCCATATTTAGGTTCCAATCTAGCCTGCTCCTAATCAGTTGCCCAGTCCCCCTTTTTATGTTGAGACACTCCTGGGGGGGGATAACTGGTGGGATCTCATGTACTATACAGCAGTGACCAGGGACGGGAGTGTATAATTTTGTTTCTTAGATGAAGCTTTGAATAGCTAGCCTAATCAGTGAAACCCTCCTCCCTTATCTGCTCCACTTGGAAGAGGTCTCCTGTCCTAATTCTGACTGAGGGCTCTGGGCTGGGTATGAATGGACGCCAGAGCTCCGAGCAAAGAGCGCGCGTGTGGGAGAGCTCTACGAGCATATTAAATGATTACACAAGCTGTTACTATGGATGTCCCTAGGTGTTGACTCGCACAGTGACATGGTGTCAAGGAGTACTTTTGCTATCCCTGGGTCATTCTAACACATGCACTGTATAAAATCTATGTCTGTAACTGATGAAATGTTAGTTTTAGCACAGTTACCACACAGAGCTGAGGAGATGTGATGGTGTGTTAATTTGACCTTGTTTGCATATTTTGACTTTGCTTTTATGCTTGTCTTTGCAGGTTCACCATACTATGACAACGTGCGACCTCTCTCCTACCCGGACTCTGATGCAGTCCTCATCTGCTTTGACATCAGCAGACCAGAGACTCTGGACAGTGTACTGAAGAAGGTGTGTTTCAGGGCTTGTATGTCCTGTATGTTGTAAGCTACCTCTGCTTTGCCCCTGAATTATAGTAGGAAGTGGCTTGTCCCACTAGAATTTTCAATCAGCCCCCTTGACCCTCTCTAAAAGTCCTCTTTGTTACTGGGTCAAGTGGCTTTTCAGAAACCCCAGTGCTCCAAATTACTTTACTGGGCTGTACCAATGAGGGGACTAGAACTAGGGTTGTACCATTTGAGAGGAATGTGAAAACAAACTCACGTGAGGCTCAGCAGTAGTCCAACCGGCCTTGTTCACACATGGTCGCCCAGATCCCAGACACGGCTATTGTGGGTCTCGGTGCCCTTTGACCTGTAACGTCACCAACGCTCAGTATTGCTCCAGCTGAGAGGCGTGTGGTCCTGTGTGTTGAACAACTCTGAGGGGAAACATGATGTTCAAGGCTCTGAATAAGCCTGGAAAAGTGGAAGAGGGTGTTTTCCATTAAGTTGCGGGACACAAAGCTAGCGCTGTCAGAGCGACTTTTTTTCCCAACGATGATCGCATGATAGAAAGACAACGAGAGGGTGTGTGGGTGGTTGACTTGTTGAGATGCTCCAGTGTCCATCAATACAGCCCTTTATGCAAATGTTTTACTCACAGAAGCCCAAATCTTAACTTGATCTGTGCGCATAACAAAAAGTCACGTTATCCACTTAAAACTCATGTTGGGTTGTCTGACGCTGAATATAAACCAATCCTGTAAAAGAACAACTTTTCTTTTTTTTGTACTATAAGTGTTGCTGATCTCTCCCGTTCTCTTTCCTCTGTATAGTGGAGAGGAGAGATCCAGGAGTTCTGTCCCAACACCAAGATCCTGCTGGTGGGATGCAAGTCAGATCTCCGCACAGACCTCACCACACTGGTGGAACTATCCAATCACAGACAGACACCCGTGTCATATGATCAGGTAGGCGCTACATGCATTTTGCTCGTACTTTGACACTCACTAAGATGCAGTTCATAGTTTTTATTGGACTTGTACTGTATGTCTTTCACTTGGCACTATTAATGAATAAATGTGGCATCTGTTTACAGCTTTTTTTTAAATGGTTAAGTCTACTAAATTGCATAGATTTTCAATACTGAAATATGCTTGAGTTCCAGACTCTTTGTTCATCTCTCCCCCTGATTCTCTGTCTCAGGGCTCTAACATGGCCAAGCAGATCAGTGCTCCGTACATCGAGTGTTCGTCTCTGCAGTCTGAGAACAGCGTCAGGGACCTCTTCCACGTGGCCACGCTGGCCTGCGTCAACAAGGGCAACAAGAACGTCAAACGCAACAAGTCCTCCAGGAGCACCAAGAGGATCTCACAAATGCCCACTAGGCCCGAACTAACCGCTGTCACATCAGACCTTCGCAAAGACAAGGCCAAGAGCTGTACAGTCATGTGATTGCCCTAGACTCGGGCGACTGACTGTTATGGACTGGGAGGAGCAGGCGGGTGGTGAGGACTGTGCATAGAGCCCCTCCCCTCCTTCTAGACATGCATGCAAAGCAGTGAGAAGGCGGGTTATCGCCGCACATTAAATCATCAGCCCCCCCCCCCCCAAAAAAAAAACTGTACCAACCTACATCTAGCTGCCCTAGTCTGTCATAGGAGACGTGCACCGGAGAGACTGAGGCCAATGAAAACTTAAAGGTCTTCAGTTTATTTATTTTTAAAGGTCAATAAACTAATCCACAAAGAGGTGTGGACTTCTTGTCAACATTTCTTCACCCGCAGAAATGACGTGCACTTTTTTGGTCCGGGACCTGGACAGTAAAATGCGCTAATCTGGTTTCAGGTTTTGACTTTTGTCCTCAAAGAGAAAAGTGTACTGTGGATTCACCACTGAGTGAGAAGATCCTTGTTCAGATGCGAGAGACCGCTACTGTGTTCTGCTCAGTAAGATGGTTTACAAAGAGAAATGGAGCTCTTGCGCTGGCCCCCAGGTCTCACACTTACAGCCAGAAGTTCAGGACTGCCTGTTCGAGTTTTGTTTTGTTACTGCCTTGAGTTTGTCAAATGGAAATGGGATGTTTGTGTTATAAATTGTTGTACACTGTTACGACAGAGCTGAAAGCCTTTTTAATGTGTTTTAGTACATTGCATATGATTCTAGCGCTGTTTTCGATCAGCATTGCCTGCTTCCCCCTTGTTTTGCTGTCTTATAAGTTTACAACCAAAGAAAAGCTTGACAGTGGCGATATCGCTCAGAGTAACAGTTGCCGACTATTGTTGTGACTGGCTGCATAACGATCATAGCCAATGATTTGAAAGGATGTGCTACATCTCTTTGAGGACGTGTGCTACATCTCTTTGAGGACGTATCCTACACCCTGGCTCTGTCACTGGGTAGATATCAGTGGTGGTGTCTAGCCCCGAAGCCAGTCACTCCGTAACTGTAGGGGTGAACACCCACGCCAAGTTTTACATGCAGGATGGGGTTAACGATGCCAGTGCTGAGAAGGTCACTGAGCTCAAATCCATTATTGCACAGATTCTTTTTAAGAATGTCCTCAGCTATGCAATGCACAGATTCTGATGACCAGTGTCCAGTTTTCAATGTTAGCTGGTTGAAGGACTGTACAGTGCTGTTTGCTTTGTGTGGTGCTCTAGTGCAGGCTACACACGACTCAGTCGATCTCTGGTGCAAGTGCACCAAAATCCATAAACTACTTTAATTCAAACGCATATCTCATAGCTAGTATCATTGTTTGGTCCTAGGCTTTGACTAGTTCACTGGGTCAGTAGGCTAAGTCAAGTAGCTAAGTAGAACTAGCCTGCAGACGCTGTAGCTATAGATCCCTCCGCCCTCTCCAAGCAGCTGCTGGGGAAGTAGTTCTAAATTTAACAGCTGCAATTTTATTTTCTGTTCTGTCATCATAGTACTTTGGTGTTTTCCAATTTCTCATAACTGGAGAAGTCTAAACTGCTTGAGAATAGTATTATCAGCCAGCGGGTGTAGCCTCTGTATGAAAATGGGTTAAATTAACGGTCAGTGTTAGCTGTAGAACATCAACCTCTTTTTGAAATTTAAGTCCATTTGTGCGTCTGTATGATTGTTACCACAGTATTTATTGAAGTTATATATTTTCCATTTGACAATAAAGTTCAGTGTACAGTACAAGGTCCATTTCTGTCTTGACCTGATTTTTGTCAAACTGTCTGGAATACCACAGATTCTGCCTGGATATTTTATCAGAACCCATTTCCGCCATTTTGTTTTTCTTGCTGCCTCAGTCTCCTTTCAGTAAAATAATTGCTTCGCTTGGGATAATTAAAACATTGATTAATAGTCAATTAAATATTTCATCCTTCTGGCACATTAATAATCTGAGAACATCATGGACATGGTAACCGCAGTCTTTTCAGAAATAGAAATGCTGTTTGATGAAATTGTTCTCTCATCTACTTGGCCAGCTTGCACTTTTCTCACCAGGTTCAAACGACTGCCTCTTAAAATGTCAATTAGGTTTGACTCCCGTAGATATGCTTTCACTCGCAAATTAACAGAATTAAGGCAAATGTATGCAGTTTAGTCAGATACTCCATGATAGATTAGTCAGTTTCTAGTTTGAGTTTCACATTTTGTATAACATCTTGACTTACATCAAGACTGGCTGTAGGCCTACAGTGTTACTTTGAGTGTCTAGGTAACCACGATTACCCTGGAAATGTTATTCATCTGACAACCGTCCCTGAGATGCAATAAGTAGCTATGTTTCGTTACATTTCTTGCTAAAACTAAATGTGGTTTGAGTGTTACTGTTACTCAGCACATTAAATTGGTGACCCCCCCCCCCCGGATGGATAGAATGCAATAACTAAGACTTGCCATTCTAATAAATTGGCTGCCTAGGCTAGTCCGTGCCATGGTGGAACACGTACTCCTGTAAGCGCTGAAACAATTGGCTGGTGAAAGTTGCCAGAAAAGCAAGGTGAAGCATTCTTGAAAGTCAGGCAAATCCTTGTCCTGCAAAAGAAACAATGTATTTTTTAAAGCAGTAGGTATTTAGAATTAAATGGAGTGAATCTTCGATATCACGTGGCCTGCATACCTTAAAGTTAAGGTAGTCAGCAATCATTTGTCAAATCGTTTCAATTTTTCGCAATTAAGTTTGACAAAAAAAATCTACCCCGTCGAACGAATGATCTTTAGAAAATGTTTATCTGCCATTTCCATTACATGTGGCAATGATAGATTTTTTTTTTGTTGAGCCATTGCTTTTGTGGAAACCTGCCTACTGAATGTGATTCAGACATTTTACAGAACCATGCAGGACAGAACGGTGGCTGTTATGCTCATCAGATCACAGAGATGGAAGTGTTGATCCAGTGGGTGTACATCAGTCTTCTCTGGTGAAAGAAGTTGGACCTGTTCCAAAAAGGATCGGGGATTTCCTCCCTGGACCCTAACTGAATAAATTTTGTTTAAAAAAAAAAATCTGCTTCCTCTCCAGCACCACATGTGAAAATGGCACGTTTTATAGTAAAAGATGGGAGAGAAGTGTTTCCAATGTCATCAACCAATTAATTGCCAATACCTAGTCAAAATTGGTTAAAATCACGATGCACACCGATGTCATTGGAAACCCATCTTCTGCCATCTTTTGTACTAAACATAAATGTGTAATTTTCACATTTGTTGATGTTGGGGTGGTGCTCGAGACAATGAATATGAAGTAGATTTAAAAAATATTTTTTCACATTTCCCTTGAAATATGGAGACCCGGTTTGAACGAACCCGAGAACAACCAGACCCGGCACCGTATAGACCCGGTGTGATCCAGTCCGAGTCAGGGAAGCAGCTGAAGATGTATCATTTTTTAGATATGTTATTAATTAAAACTGTTAATGCCCGCATCGAGAGAAAGAGGTACAGACTTGGCAGCAGGCCAACGTGTGTGAAAAGAAGCAGCAGCATAAATTAGTTCTCTTTCTACTGCAGCAGTCAGGTTCAGGTCTGTACAGGTCCTTACCGGCAAATCAGTTCTAATTACACATACCCAAGAACCGTGACAATCAAATCTGTTCCAACCCGGATCCGATGGGCAACTACAGAATTTCGGACCCGGTCGGGTCTCAGGTCGACCCTGGGTAATCAGGTTTGGGTGGACCCATGAAGACCTCTACTGTGCATGTCTCTGTGTGTGGAATGCCCAGCATCATGATGGATTATGTGCTGATATCGCAGTTGTTTGCCAAGCTGAATTTCTTTCCGACCCCCCCCCCCCCCCCCTCCCTTCCTTTCCTCCCCAGTGAGCAGTTCTTCAGGCAGAACCCCTGGTAAATTTGTGACACACAAGTATAACACATTTGTCATCAGCAGCAAGGCATGTTGATTGCAGACAATTTGCCACGTGCATTGTGAATGCATAGTAATTATATCTGTAGGGGTCTTGTCACATGCACTAACTCCGTGAATGTCCCTCTAACCATGTAATGCTTTAGATTATATTTTTTTAACAATCTTATATATCACCTGCTGGTCAATCAAGGTTACAGCTCAGATGACCCCTCTTTCCCTACAGCCCCAGTAGTCCCTAAAGAACCCGTGTCCTTGAACCCTAGAACATCTGCTGTACAGTCATTGGCCTATCATGTAATATTCCACGAGGTATAGGGAGCATGATGCATGACAGTTCCTCAAGTAGTATGAACTACACTACAACAATCTTAATGTGTTGTGAAAAGTGTTATTAAATGTGATGTCATGTAATATTTGTAATTGTATATAACTGCCTTAATATTGCTGGACCCCAGGAAGAGTAGCTGCTACCCTGGAAGCAGCTAATGGGGATCCTAAATGAATACAAAATACAAATAAATACAAATCTCCATTCGACCTCCTCCACCTGATGACCTTTTGGCAGTTCAACATAATACTGTTTTTCAGCTTGTCTGTGTATTTCGGTTTAGTGTATGCATGGTACTTGGTTTAGTGTATGCATGGTACTTGGTTTAGTGTATGCATGGTACTTGGTTTAGTGTATGCATGGTACTTGGTTTAGTGTATGCATGGTACTTGGTTTAGTGTATGCATGGTACTTGGTTTAGTGTATGCATGGTACTTGGTTTAGTGTATGCATGGTACTTGGTTTAGTGTATGCATGGTACTTGGTTTAGTGTATGCATGGTACTTGGTTTAGTGTATGCATGGTACTTGGTTTAGTGTATGCATGGTACTTGGTTTAGTGTATGCATGGTACTTGGTTTAGTAATAAACAAAGCAAATATTTATGCCCTGCTTTTCCTCCAGATGCGCATGGCAACTAATGAAAGAAAACTTGTGCATCAGTAGTTATGTCCCAGGAATCCAATAGAGACAATGAATTTCTATTATCTTTTGATGTGTGTGTGTCTGTGACTAGCTTGTGACAAAGTGGCCCCTGCTTGACTATAGAGAGAGAGGTGGAGGAGGGAAATAGAGGATAGGCTTTAGGGAACATTCTAATCCCCAGAAACAATTGGCCAGATTGTGAAGACGGCTACACACCAGCTCAAGCAAAGAATATTAACAGACTTCTAAAGTGCTTTAGAAAGAGATGGTGAATTCAAAACAGTGTATTCCTCCCTTGTTCTATATTCAGCTTGATGGCAATTTCATGATTTTTTTATTTCAGGGTTCAAAGCGTAGACATATTCAGTGTTTCTGCACATCAGCTTTGATCATTTAGTACACAAACACAGGTTGGTGGCACCTTAATTGGGGAGAACTTGCTTGTGGTAATTGCTGGAGCAGAATAAGTGGAAAAGTATAATTCCATTTCCTTCGCTCCAGACATTATTATGAGCCGCTCTCCCCTCAGCAGCCTCCTGTGTAGCAAAGATATAAAAAAAATGTATGCAAAGTTGAATCACAGACTTTCTAAACCCAGAGACACAACATCACGAGACTTCCGGAAACGCTTATGAAACAGAACAGGCAACCAAGTAAAACAAATATTCCTTAGTTGTTCTCTATAGTCTGGTTGACACCAGCTCTCGAAGTCTTCTCGCTGTCTGGTCACGGGTCAGACAGGCTACATTTTTCGCGAAATACAACCTAGGCTACGTTTCAAACTCAAAGTAGACAGCCCTCGGCCCTAAACCCTCAGCCCTTGAATTACATTTTACATTGTCACATCCTTAAATGTCCCTTGCCCAAGCGAGGGAAAGTGATGATCGAAGAGGCAACGTCCTTGGTGAAAATCTTCAAATTGAGCTTAAAAACAACCAACCTAAAGCTATGAATGTACCTAGTAAACTAACATATCTAGCTAGCACTCATGTCAGGTAGCTAGCTACAGTTACCCATAGCTGGCTAGCTAGTTTTATATTTTGGTCATTTATTCCAATACATTTCAGAATTGCAAAAACATGTTTATGAATCTAGCAACATTTTATAGGCTCCTCACTACGAGACTAAGCCAATTTGCCAACGCTAAAATCAATGTATATATATATTTTTTTAGCAAGCTAGAGTCATACTTTTTTCTGACATGCTGAAAATGCATGATATGATGACTACAGACTGAATTTAATTGTGGGTCATATCCAGTAGTGATTTTAGCATGTAAATCTTGGTGGGTCAAAATAAATGGTGCATGCCAGCAAAGACAGGGTAGCCTAGTGGTTAGAGCGTTGGACTAGCACCGTCATTGAAAATAAGAATTTGTTCTTAACTGACTTGCCTGGTTAAATAAAGGTAAAATGTAAAAAAATTAATTGCACTATAAACGGTGCCCACCAACTGTTCGGGTCTACATAAAGCTGTCCCAACACCTTACCTACCACTGCTACACCTGGCTGTCAGTGTAGCATTGTCTAGCAGCTAAACTGTTCATTCAGCATCATTTACTGCCTGTTAAAATGCTTATTTTTTTGCTAATATGGCTGACTTGTTTAAACAAATGTGGTTTCTACTGACAATTGAGATGTGCAGACTATGGCATAAGGGGATGACAAGAGGATAAGAGGCCATCCGTAATTTCGATGAAGACATTAATGAGCGAGCGACTACGGACGTAGTCAATACAACTATTTGTTTAGCACTTTTGAAGTGTATAGCGACAAAATTCAGAACATGGGCCGTTCTTACAGTGTACTACTCTCAGCAGCACTGTCAAAGCTATACACAAAAAGGTTGCAAAGCACACACCGGCCACGAACGATCTATTTACAATCCCGCGTTGGTGAAAATAGACCAAATGATTAGGCACACGGGCTACTAACAGCACAATATACACTTAGTATTACTTTCTTAGCTACATTATACATATCTCTCTGGCATCCTACGTAATTTATGAAGCAGCAAAACAAATTTTTGGACTCACGTTGTTGTGATGTGCTTGAACAGGAAAGTGGCGCGATGGTCCTTTGTGGGCACATTTTGTCATCAAAGAGAAATATGCCGGATTTACAATTCCGAGTTGAATGACCATTCAAAACGTATTATTCCCGACTTCCCAGTTGCAATGCTTGCAGTTAGCCACTGTCACCAATTCTTTACAACCCACTCATTGTTGAATTTGTGATCTCCAACTTGTTGTGTAATGTTTATGTCCAATGGCCCATGAGCACCAATACGTGTTATCTATATTTTCTCTTCATTATTTCTCTTCATATGACAAGGATTAAAAAGGATTTGCCAGTAGACTTGATTCATGATGATGACTGCTAACTAAAATTGTGAAAGTAAAATGTTGACATGATCAGTCCAATCACAGTTACATATAATGTGATTTGACGTCATTTCTGTGGCCAAAGACCTTAAGCCTTCTTGGAAGAGCACTTCTGTTGTAACTCTGTGGCAGCACCCAAAAGGCTCACATTCTTGATGTCTACCCTTACTAAAGGCGAGTGACAGTGTCCCCATGAGTGACAGAACACTGTGCCAATCATGGGGCAATGCTGAGCCAATCACGGTGCAATGCTCTTATTTTCTGCTGGCCTGCCCTACCACCACAGAAAGCACTGAGCTAGGCTAAAACACCTGCGTTTTAGAGCTGCCTGTTTGTATGCAGCTTTATTAACTCACTGATATATATATATATATATATCTATATATAACACCCGAAAGTGCAAAATAACAATATATATATATATATATATATTTTTACATTGTTTGCAAACTGATATGTGATACATATTAATGCCAAAATAACATGCAAAACAGGCTACCCCACCCCCCCCAAAAAATATTTTAAAAAATCAAATATATATTTATATACATGTATTGTATTTTTTGCCAAAAATATGGGGCTCAAAACAGGTGGGGCTCTGCAGGCCAAATTGAGGGCCGAGGGGGCAACGTTAGTGAATTGGACCTCCACTTAAGATTGCAATCAAACTACATCCGGTTTCGATGGGGATTCCCCCGCCCGAGGGAAAGTGGATAGCGCCAGGGCTAAGGGGGTAAAAATAAGGTGTTTGGACTGCAGCCCTAGATTCGAACCAATGTCTTGTGCCGCGTCCAAGTGCTAGTCGGAACTAGGAAACTTGCATTAGCAAGTCAGAAATTTCAGAGTTTCCTAATGCAGCATTAAGTAATTGAATATGTTATTTCTTGTGAAAGTGACAAACTGACACCTATACATTTTCGTCAAAATCAACTTTATATCGAACAAGTGCTGACTCGAGATGACTGTTAGACCCGGCGATTTGATATTGGCACATCTACTGTTGGTGTTTTACTTTCAACATTAAAAAGTCACTCACACATCTGAGATATCTTGTTGCAAACACATCAACCACGTGTTTGATTCCATTGACTCCTTTCCAGCCATTATTATGAGCCGTATTCCATTCAGCAGCCTCCATTGGTAGGCAACTACAACACCCGAAAGTGCAAAATAACAAACCAAGAGGGAAAAGCAAAGGGTTTCTTCAAAATGTCCCTCTTTTGTCCTATCTGTTGTTTAAACCAATGTGTTTTCCTCAAATACAACATGCAAGTTAATTGTAGTGATTCAGTATGTTGCTATCTGTCCAGTGTTTTAGACCATGTGGTAAAGTGGTAGCATACCAAATCACCAAAAAATGGGTAGGCTACAAAACATTCTCTCCACAGTTGTAACTCACATGCCACTTTCCACATACTCAGTGCTGTAATCAGTAACCATGGTATGTATAGAACTTCCTAGCAACAAAGGCCTCGAGGCATCAAAAACAGTAACCATGGTATGTATAGAACTTCCTAGCAACAAAGGCCTCAAGGCATCAAAAACAGTAACCGTGGTATGTATAGAACTTCGTAGCAACAAAGGCCTCGAGGCATCAAAAACAGTAACCATGGTATGTATAGAACTTCCTAGCAACAAAGGCCTCGAGGCATCAAAAACAGTAACCATAATATCCTCTATGATTACAGCAGTAATGTGAGAAAAGCTAAATCTTATTTGAACTGTATTCGGCACTGATGCAGCAATTCTCCACCCATCACATATTTCCACTTCACTGTACCCCTCTAGACCTCTTCTCTTCCCTACTGCTCTGCTTTGGTGAAATCTCCCAGGATCCTCCACTGTGTGGCTAAATTGCACTGCAGGCTCCTGTTCCTCTTGTTGGGAGACTGGAGTTTAATCAGACTGCACCAGCAGAGAGAGGCTATAGATCCACTGTACACATACAGACAACACACACACACACACACACACACACACACACACACACACACACACACACACACACACACACACACACACACACACACACACACACACACACACACACACACACACACACACACACACACACACACACACACACAAAAGCACACACATAAACTAACCCTTGTTCTATCGAAACAATCACATTTCTTTTCACATAGTCACATACACTTTGAGGCAAAGTAGCCTCCCCTCCCCCCCAGTCTGTTTCATAGAGGATTGATGTCATAAAACAAAGGTCTGTTAGTGATTATATGTCAGCATCTCTCTGTAGGGAATCCTCCTCATCTCTGTTGGAATCAACAGCAACACTACAGAAGAATAGAATCTCTCTGCAGCCATCAGCAGACAACACAGTGTCTCCTTATACCACCAACAGATATTACACCGGGCTGAAGTAATAATAAAAGAAACTCCAGCTCATAAGAGTATGATCGATAGAGAGATGTATCTCTTTGCGACAGGTGATTCAACCGCAAGTGGCTGTGCCACTGAAATACAAGGCAATAGAATATGATATGAGTGCTGCTGGCAAAACTGACGTTATTCACTTTGTCATTGAGATTGTGCTCGGATCAAATCAAATTGTATTAGCCACATGCGCCGAATACAACAGTGAAATGCTTACTTACAAGCCCCTAACCAACAATTCAGGGTAAAAATATGAATAAGAATAAGAAATAAGAAATAAAAGGAACAAATAATGAAAGAGCAGCAGTAAAATAACAATAGCGAGATTATATACAGGGGGTACCAGTACAGAGTCAATGTGGAGGCTATATACAGAGGGTACCAGTACAGAGTCAATGTGGAGGCTATATACAGGGGGTACCGGTACAGAGTCAATGTGGAGGCTATATACAGGGGTTACCGGTACAGAGTCAATGTGGAGGCTATATACAGGGGGTACCAGTACAGAGTCAATGTGGAGGCTATATACAGGGGGTACCGGTACAGAGTCAATGTGGAGGCTATATACAGGGGGTACCAGTACAGAGTCAATGTGGAGGCTATATACAGGGGGTACCGTTACAGAGTCAATGTGGAGGCTATATACAGGGGGTACCAGTACAGAGTCAATGTGGAGGCTATATACAGGGGGTACCGGTACAGAGTCAATGTGGAGGCTATATACAGGGGGTACCAGTACAGAGTCAATGTGGAGGCTATATACAGGGGGTACCAGTACAGAGTCAATGTGGAGGCTATATACAGGGGGTACCAGTACAGAGTCAATGTGGAGGCTATATACAGGGGGTACCAGTACAGAGTCAATGTGGAGGCTATATACAGGGGGTACCAGTACAGAGTCAATGTGGAGGCTATATACAGGGGGTACCGGTACAGAGTCAATGTGGAGGCTATATACAGAGGGTACCGGTACAGAGTCAATGTGGAGGCTATATACAGGGGGTACCGGTACAGAGTCAATGTGGAGGCTATATACAGGGGGTACCGGTACAGAGTCAATGTGGAGGCTATATACAGGGGGTACCGGTACAGAGTCAATGTGGAGGCTATATACAGGGGGTACCGGTACAGAGTCAATGTGCTGGTTAGTCGAGGTAATTGAGGTAATACAGTGGGGCAAAATAGTATTTAGTCAGCCACCAATTGTGCAAGTTCTCCCACTTAAAAAGATGAGAGAGACCTGCAATTTTCATCATAGGTACACTTCAACTATGACAGACAAAATGAGAAAAAATATCCAGAAAATCACATTGTAGGATTTTTTATTAATTTATTTGCAAATTATGGTGGAAAATAAGTATTTGGTCACCTACAAACAAGCAAGATTTCTGGCTCTCACAGACCTGTAACTTCTTCTTTAAGAGGCTCCTCTGTCCTCCACTCGTTACCTGTATTAATGACACCTGTTTGAACTTGTTATCAGTATAAAAGACACCTGTCCACACCTCAAACAGTCACACTCCAAACTCCACTATGGCCAAGACCAAAGAGCTGTCAAAGGACACCAGAAACAAAATTGTAGACCTGCACCAGGCTTGGAAGACTGAATCTAAAATAGGTATGCAGCTTGGTTTGAAGAAATCAACTGTGGGAGCAATTATTAGGAAATGGAAGACATACAAGACCACTGATAATCTCCCTCGATCTGGGGCTCCACGCAAGATCTCACCCCATTGGGGTCAAAATGATCACAAGAATGGTGAGCAAAAATCCCAGAACCACACGGGGGGACCTAGTGAATGACCTGCAGAAAGCTGGGACCAAAGTAACAAAGCCTACCATCAGTAACACATTACACCGCCAGGGACTCAAATCCTGCAGTGCCAGACGTGTCCCCCTGCTTAAGCCAGTACATGTCCAGGCCCGTCTGAAGTTTGCTAGAGAGCATTTGGATGATCCAGAAGAAGATTGGGAGAATGTCATATGGTCAGATGAAACCAAAATATAACTTTTTGGTAAAAACTCAACTTGTTGTGTTTGGAATACAAAGAATGCTGAGTTGCATCCAAAGAATACCATACCTACTGTGAAGCATGGGGGTGGAAACATCGTGCTTTGGGGCTGTTTTTCTGCAAAGGGACCAGGATGACTGATCTGGGAAAGAATGAATGGGGCCATGTATCGTGAGATTTTGAGTGAAAACCTCCTTCCATCAGCAAGGGCATTGAAGATGAAACGTGACTGGGTCTTTCAGCATGACAATGATCCCAAACACACTGCCTGGGCAACGAAGGAGTGGCTTCGTAAGAAGCATTCCAAGGTCCTGGAGTGGCCTAGCCAGTCTCCAGATCTCAACCCCATAGAAAATCTTTGGAGGGAGTTGATGCACTAAGCCGTATGCACTACCCTCTGTAGTGCCTTGCGTTCAGAGGCCGAGCAGTTGCTATCCCAGACAGTGATGCAACCCGTCAGGATGCTCTCGATGGTGTAACTGTAGAACCTTTTGAGGATCTGAGGACCCATGCCAAATCTTTTCAGTCTCCTGAGGGGGAATAGGTTTTGTCGTGCCCTCTTCAAGACTGTCTTGGTGTGCTTGGACCATGCTAGTTTGTTGGTGATGTGGACACCAAAGAACTTGATGCTATCAACCTGCTCCACTGCAGCCCCATCGATGAGAATAGGGGCGTGCTCGATTCTCCTTTTCCTGTAGTCCACAATCATCTCCTTTGTCTTGATCACATTGAGGGAGAGGTTGTTGTCCTGGCACCACACGTCCGGGTCTCTGACCTCCTCCCTATAGGCTGTCTCGTCGTTGTCGGTGATCAGGCCTACTACTGTTGTGTCATCGGCAAACTTAGTGATGGTGTTTGAGTCGTGCCTGGCCGTGCAGTCATGAGTGAACAGGGAGTACAGGAGGGGACTGAGCACGCACCCCTGAGGGGCCCCCGTGTTGAGGATCAGTGTGGCGGATGTGTTGTTACCTACCCTTACCACCTGGGGGTGGCCCTTCAGGAAGTCCTGGGTCCAGTTGCAGAGGGAGGTGTTTAGTCCCAGGGTCCTTAGCTTAGTGATGATCTTTGAGGGCACTATGGTGTTGAATGCTGAGCATTAGTCATTGAACAGCATTCTCACATAGGTGTTACTTTTGTCCAGGTGGGAAACGGCAGTGTGGAGTGCAATAGAGATTGCATTGTCTGTGGATCTGTTGGGGCGGTATGCAAATTTGAGTGGGTCTAGAGTTTCTGGGATAATAGTGTTAAGGAGAGCCATGACCAGCCTTTCAAAGCACTTAATTGCTACAGACGTGAGTGTTACGGTTTGGTCATTTAGGCAGGTTACCTTAGTGTTCTTGGGCACAGGGACTATGGTGGTCTGCTTAAAACATGCTGTTATTACAGACTCGGACAGGAAGAGTTTGAAAATGTCAGCGATGACACTTGCCAGTTGGTCAGCGCATGCTTGCAGTACACATCCTGGTAATCCATCGGGCCCTGCGGCCTTGTGAATTTTGATCTGTTTAAAGGTCTTACTCACATCAGCTGTGGAGAGAGTGAGTCGTCCGGAACAGATGGTGCTTACATACATGTTTCAGTGTTATTTGCCTCGAGGCGAGCATAGAAGTAGTTTAGCTCGTCTGGTAGGCTCGAGTCACTGGGCAGCTCTCAGCTGTGCTTCCCTTCCTGTATTCTGTAATGGTTTGCAATTCCTGCCACATCCGACGAGTGTCGGAGCCGGTGTGGTACGATTCGATCTTAGCCCTGTATTGACACTTTGCCTGTTTGATGGTTCATCGGAGGGCATAGCGGGATTTCTTCTAAGCGTCTGGGTTAGAGTCCCACTACTTGAAAACGGCAGCTCTAGCCTTTAGCTCAGTGCGGATGTTGCCTGGAATACATGGCTTCTGGTTGGGGTACGTAGGTACGGTCACTGTGGGGACGAAGTCATTGATACACTTATTTATGAAGGCAATGACTGAGGTTGTGTACTCCTCAATGCCATCGGAAGAATCCCGGAACATGTTCCAGTCTGTGATAGCAAAACAGTCCTGTAGTTTAGCATCCGCTTCATCTGACCACTTTTTTATTGACCAAGTCACTGGCGCACTGGATGAGAAAGCTTGTGAGTTATGGGTTCGAGAAAACATGCTCATGTTCGTTCATGTTGTTTGCCTTTTTTTTCTTCTTTTAATTCACCTTTATTTAACCAGGTAGGCTAGTTGAGAACACCTTTATTTAACCAGGTAGGCTAGTTGAGAACACCTTTATTTAACCAGGTAGGCTAGTTGAGAACAAGTTCTCTCGTTTGACTTGTTAGAAAGAGATAATATATTACCATTGAAGTTTAATATACAATCTGCTTGTATCGTAATGTTTAATGTCAAGAGGTTGGAGCCAGTGGAAATATAAGGTGGGATATTTCTTATGGCTATCCAATGAATATATTTTTCACAACCAGTTCTATTGGAAGCGAGCCGTCTTGTGGAGATGGAGACAGATTGTTGAAGATGTATGTATTCAAACTGAACCGATACAAAATATAGAGAACGTAGTAGCAACCCCTGGACCAAATATGGTAATTTACATACCATTATACTACCCTCTCCCCCACACAAGAAATTAGCTGGAAGATTAAACCCGTTTTCAAGGAGAATTAGCTTTTTATTAATATTGTAGGCAGCACGAGCACTTGAGGAATGCCCATCCCGAACCATGTTTGTGACACAAATGGCACCCTATGCCCTATATAGTGCACTACAATAGACCAAGACCCATCGGGCTCTGGTTCAAAATAGTGCACTATTTAGGGAATAGGGTACTATTTGGGATGCAGCCTGTGTTAGATCTCAATGTACAGTACTCTCTGTTCCAGACCAAGCTGAGCTGTGCTGACGGAGCTGTGGACCATCAAACTCACTCTGTCTGGCAGAGAAAGGATCTCTAGATCTGGAGCTGAAGCTCAGTCAAAATCATGTCCTGTAATGTCCTGCATTAGACAGACAAAGGCCCTGTGTCCCAAATTCCCCGTATAGTGCGCTACTTTTTACCAGAGCATTATGGGACCTGGTGACAGGTAGTGCACTATCAAGGGAATAGGGTGCCATTTGGGACGCACTCAGTCTGAGCAGGCCTGGAAGTGAGATCATCAACACGGACAGTGCAGCTGTAGATCAACCAGTATCGATATCACCCCAGGGCAGGGACTAACAGGAGAGGCTCTAGCACAGGACCGAACTGTACACATTAGAGATATACTGAGTAGACATTATCCGTCAAGCATGGACCCAGAGGGCAGGGTTATTGAACTCCGTTCAGAGTATTTGGAGAACGGAGAAAAAGATAGAACAGCCAACAGGCTGTGGTAAACGGTCCATGTTGAACCGGTCCATGTTGAACCGCACCATGTTGTTGTTGCCTACTGCTCTGTGTGTCAGTGTTTTCGTCTGACGAGCACTGCCTCGGGTGACTGACTCAGCGGTGGTGAATGTCAGAGTGTGAGGGCAACATTAGTCTCGTAACACACCCTGTCTTCCTAGTCTTGACTGCCTTGTTTAGGCAGAGCCTCCTGTTAGTGCAGAGTTGGCCTGTCTGAGCACCATTTCTGCAACAGACCTGCAATTCTTCAGCTATGTCCTCCAGCGGACTCTTCAGCGTTTTCCTGGAATCCCCACAAATTCACCCCTGTTTCACTCACACACCCCTCCACACTACTCCTTGACCCTCCACCCCGACCTCCCCACCTCCTTCCACTTGAATTAGCATTACATATAACCTGTGTCATTTGTCATGATGAACCACCAGACTACTTTGTCATCCCTGAGTGGGGAGTTGATTGCAATGCTGTCCTCATCCCTTGGTGTCAGAGGGGTCACGGTGTTATGGAGTAATGGTGATTATCAGGGGACAGAGGCTCCACTGAGGAGAGAGGAAAGAGAAAGAATGAGAGAGAGAGAGAGAGAGAGAGAGAGAGAGAGAGAGAGAGTGAGAGGGAGAGAGAGCAAAAGGGAGAGGTAGGGAGAGAGGGGGGGGTCTGTCATCAAGAGGTAGGGAGAGAGAGAGAGAGCGAAAAGGTGAGAGAGTGAGGGGGTCACAAAGAGATAGAGCATGGTAAACAACGTGTTACTGACCTGTCCAGATTAACCTCCCGGTCTTGACGCTGGCCCTCCTCCACAACAGGGGGCGTTGTATTTAAATTCACACTTCACGTTGGGGTCAGTGCTCTCTCTCATCTCAGAGCATCCCTATGGACAATTAACCTGACAGGGTGTCACTCTGAGGAGCATCACACATCTCTGTGGACACATCAGACTCTCTGTGAGAAATGGCACTTCCTGTCCACTCCTGACCAGTGACCCATAGGTCCTTATAGGAGCTCATCTAACTCTAATAACCAAGGCCGGATTTAGAAATCATAGGCACCGGGGCTTTGTTTTTTTTTTAAATATCAAATTGGGAGTTGTTGAGAAAATAGTTTTTCTGTTGGTTCTACAGACAGACTAGTCTTCTCTCATCAGCAGTAGGCATTCTCTTTCCAAAATGCGTGTTTTTCCCGCGATTGTATTTAGAAATCTGCAAATGGCAAATTGACAGCCACAACCAACCATCGAAATATAATCCATAGATTGTAGTTCCCATTCAAGTCATATGAATGGCATTGTTTGCTAGTGTCCCCATGAGTTTAACAGTCAAATTGCCAGGGTAAGAGGTTACAGAAACTCTCTATAGGTTATATGTCTATGGCCACAACACAACACAAAAGCTGTAGCCTGTATTTGGAGCTCATGCTGCCCAAACTGCGGCTTTCCTGACTGTAGGCATACCGTAGCTGCCAAAATAAAGTAAACACTTCAGTAAATGTTCTTGGCATGGTTTATTAGGTCCACTTGTAGAATCTATGCCAAAGTGCATTGAAGCTGTTCTAGCAGCTCCTGGTGGCACAGCATCATTTTAAGACACTTTAGGTTGGTGTTTCCTTAATTTTGGCAGATACCTCTATGCCCTTGTGATAAAACTTAATCCACAGTTATTATTTTTTAACTATTGATCCTCTGCGGCTAAATTATACCCTCTGGTGTATTTTGAACATTGAGAGCGGGCTCCTGTGGTTGGATAATATATATATTACATATTATATTATTACGTACGTTAATTACATTTTTGCCCGACTCACACAATTAACCAGTCACACGTATGTGTTATGCTGTTCATATTTTATTTATTTTATTAATCAGTTACCCAATGAAGGCAGGGCCCCCCAGTTACCCAATCTAGGCACAGAGAGAGAGGGCCCCCCAGAGAGAGAGAGGGCCCCCCAGTTACCCAATCAAGGCAGGCCCCCCCAGTTACCCAATCTAGGCAGGGCCCCCCAGTTAGCCAATCTAGGCAGGGCCCCCCAGTTACTCAATCTAGGCAGGGCCCCCCAGTTAGCCACTTGGCCCCACTACCTCCTCTCCTCCCCCCATCTGATGATTAGCAGAACGTCAGCAGGCTGCAGCAGGCTGTCTATACTCATTGAGAGCAGGCACATGAGTCTTCCTGTGGCTGGCGGTTGCAGTAAAAATATATATATATAATATATACAACATATATAATATATTGTGTACAGTGGGGAGAACAAGTATTTGATACAGTGCCGATTTTGCAGGTTTTCCTACTTACAAAGCATGTAGAGGTCTGTAATTTTTTATCATAGGTACACTTCAACTGTGAGAGACGGAATCTAAAACAAAAATCCAGAAAATCACATTGTATGATTTTTAAGTAATTAATTTGCATTTTATTGCAAAATCAGCAGTGTATCAAATACTAGTTCTCCCCCACTGTATATATTTCCTTCATATAAATTTTTTTGTTACTATTTTGTTGTTGCTGCCTCACAGGCCCCCCATGGGGACTGGGCACAGTGGCTTTCAGCCCTGGTAAACCCCTGCATTAATCTGACCCTGCTAATGACTGAAGGGGAGAAGGGGAGGATGTCCTTGTAGTAATGGGCGACCAAAGGTCAGGTCTTCTTGAATGGAAAAGAAAACACTGTCTTACGTCCCACCCTTCCACCTTTGAACCTCCTGTAACAGACACACATTAATCGGTTTGACGTAGGCTACTAACTGTTCTATAATTAAGAAATAAGGCCCAAGGGTGGTGTGGTATATGGCCATTATACCACGGCTAAGGGCTGTTCAAAAGCACAACGCAACGTGGAGTGACTGGATACAGCCCGTAGCTGTGGTATATTGACCATATACCACAAACCCCCGAGGTGCCTTATTGCTATTATAAACTGTTTACCAACGTAATTAGAGCAGTAAAAATAAATGTTACACGGTCTGATATACCACAGCTGTCAGCCAATCAGCATTCAGGGCTCAAACCACCCAGTGTATAATGGAGTCTAGAATCGACTGACTAAGGAGTCCAGTGGAGTGAAGGAAAGTTTGACTGGATTATTATCAATGTGTTGAGCTCCCCCCTAGTTATGAGCATTTAGATGGAGTCAGATCCTTAATTTCCTCCGTGGTGGGTGTCCTTATCTCATTTGCTCTCTGCTGGAGTCTTGTCTCTGGCATGTACACCTCCATTATTCATCTCCCCGACACAGATGGGGGGGGGGGGACCCATGAGGCAGGAACGCTGGTTTCTGGTTCCCTCTAACAACACACACAGACACATATGGATAATGTTGCCATGACAACGGGTACAACAGGCACTCTTTACATTTGCAGGAGAATGAATGTGAATTGTGAGTCCCCCCCCCCCCTTCCGCTTTTACCTCAGTTCAAATGGGTTTGTTGATGGAGGATAGTGAATGAATTACACACTTAGGAAGATAAAAGCTTTTTGGTCCTGTTTCCCTGTGTTACCCCCCCCTGTGTTGTCTGTGCTTTTCCTCACAATATTTATGGTACTACCTCTTCAAGGCCTCCAAAATGTTTATGGCCCAGTGTGTATTCATTTTTAGAGCAAAGAGCTGTGCTGTTGCTACAGTTACTGTGTGAGCACTCTGAATACAGTATCAGGCCTATAATGAGTGACTGGGGGGTATCTTCATGATCAACTATTGTACTTGTTTTGGTGTCTGGGAACAAAGAGGAGATGCTCTTGAGTATGTGTCTGCTACTGAGAGTCCCTCCTCTATGGACTAACTACAGTCTCTGGTTGCTACTGGGAAGAACAACCATCCTCCCCAAGCTCCTTATAGGAACACATTTAATACTGTATGTGATATTAGGCAATATCCCATTAGCGACATGAATGATTCTTGATACATTTGATACGCGCAACAGAACACACTTGATACAGTACTTCAATATGTTTGGGAAAATGGAATCAACATGACAGTTTTCATGGAAGACTGTTGTATATATATTTTTTCATTGAAGATAAGATTTTACCCAAGGTGCAGATTTAGCCCACCAATGTTGTTCAAATTAAGTTAGGATACAGTACATGATAATGTCGTATGACAAATGTTTGTAAATGATATTACGGACGCCTACCATAATTTTTTAAATTATGTTAGCCTTAACATGTGGCTGAAATTAGTCTTCACACGTGTGTAACTAAATCCCATCTCATTCAAATGTATTACATCTAAGGAAATACGTGAATGAGGGCTTTAATGTTCTCAAATGTTTTGGGGAAAGACCAGGTGTGTAAAATCAGCACAAATCTACAGCAGCCTTGAGCCAAAAGGATATTACATAGCTGCCCTCCAAACACAGGAAGCTGGCTGTGTGAGTATAATCTATTATAGTCTGTTTTCGGCAGTCTATATGGGTTTGGGTTATATTTAGTTTGGACTAATTCAATCCACGGGTCTCTGGTTCTGCTCCACCTGTTGAGTGACTCACAGAGGTTCTGAACCTGAGAGGAAATGACATCATTCACCTACATTCACTCACCATTGCTCTCCTAGCGAGTCAACACAGTGGCAGGTTACGTTCTACAGTGTGTAGACATGATTATTTTACTGCACTCTACATATAATATACTCCCGATGTTGTAATGAGTCATTTCCATAACATAGTAACAATCACAATCTTGTTTAATTTGACATTTGATTAGCTGATTGTATTTTGTGCCATTCTGGTGTAATATGAACCTGTGCAAACAGATAAGACCGACTCAGAGTGAAAACTCCGGAGATGATAACAAGCAGGAATCAAGAGAATTAAACTGTGTAAAATAACATCCCCACATTATCATGCATCAGTTAAGACCAAAGCCAGAGTCTAATGTTGAGTTCTATTGTCTCTGCTGCTACAGATATTCTCTGGGATTACTGAATCAATAGTCTGGTTCAGGATTTTAATTTGTGGCTTGATGAACCCATTATCCAAAGGGTGCCTTAATCAGATTTACAGTAGTTGTTGACCTTCGAAACGATGCTGAAAGTAATTAAGCCAACACATTGGTCTGATTTCTCATGGGAGGTGGGAGGGAGGTAGGAAGGGAGAGAGAGAGGAAGGGAGAGCGAGAGAGAGAGAGGAAGGGAGTGAGAGAGAGGAAGGAAGAGAGAGAAAGCATGCTGGGGTGGACGACATACCATATGGTACGGTATATTGGAAATTGAAAAATGTAGATTCTGTCAGCGTTAAATTGATTGGGCATGATGGGGAGTTTAATTGCGTTAGAGGACTAACCTTGTCATACAGTATACCACTGTTACTTTACATTAATTTAAGATGGTACATGTAGCACTAGGCACTATTTGTAGCTGATGTAATCTTATTTTATACATGTTGAAGTACATTCTGTAACTGCATGTCACACTTGAAGTGAACTTCAGTGGTGCATGAATGACATGATTCTCTTTACAGCTATACTGCTCTGTCAATGTAATTGTTTTCACCAGTACATGGTTTGAAAATTAACCGCCCATTTCTCCATTTATAGACATGGTCCAATAGAACCATACAAACCTTCCTGTTGCTGTTGAATACCTGCTTCTTTCTGTCTTATTGCTCATTCATAGAAGCTATGTTTATACCTGGTGCTAACATGTGTCCTTTGTCCTGATCTTGTCAACATTCTGACTATGCCCTGATTATGCATTTACACATGGTATTAAAATGTGTCTCTTATCCATCCACTGTGTCTGCATTGTGACCAGATTTAATGTTCCCTTCCTGTATTTGCATGTGTAGGCGCATATTATTGCATCATGACTGCAAGATGTCCCGATATCTATTTAAATTCTCCCTTTATCTGGTTTTAATGTCCAGTCTAAAATGCCCTTCCAGCCAATCAGAAACTAATATTCAACAATGCTGTGGTATAATTTAATATAATATTTATTTTTATTTTAAGACACAATTTGATGCCATAAATCAATGGTGCCACCTGTAAATGATTTTGGATGGTGGGATAAAGATGATTTAAAGGGTTTCACTGTCCAGATCCGTCTACACTAGATATCCAGACAAAATGTGTACCTGACTACCTCCAGTTGAGGTCAGGAAGATCTGACCACATTTAGATCACACCTGTCCAACGGTTTGGGCACCATATAGATGTGGACAAAATCAGGACAGAAGATACATGTTAGAACCAGGTATAAACAGGGCTAGTGTCTCATGTATAACAAAAAAAAAAACTTGAGACACAGGAGCAGTGTGTGCTTTCTCAGTACCCTATGTGTGATGGATGTGTGAGAAAGGAGTGGGACTAGATTGTGAATCTACCTCTAATTGGTTTCCATGTTAAAACGTTCCTCTGGAGCTGGAGTCACTGTGCAGAGTGATGTTCAGTTTGTGGACATGCCTTTTGCCTTTTGTCATTTTAAAAATATAATTAACAGTTATTTGAAAAGAAGTCAACCTTAATTATAGAGGAATTGACTCTGAATATATTTTTTGTTGTTGTTGTTTTTTTATTTTTTATCTAAAGAGTAAACAAATAATTGTTCTTAATTGACCATGAAATACATATACATAAAGTTCAACATTTGTAGTAAAGAAAGCTGAGTAGCTAAGGTAATGTTGAACAGATGTGTTTAGTCTGACCTGCCAAAATGTTTTGGGACCAGCATTACTTACACACACAGTCAGACCAGTGGTTTCCAACTCCAGTCCTCGTGTGGAATCAGTTTTTGTTGTTGTCTGCGGCTACAACACAAATGTGTGTGGCTCAGGTACTCGAGGACTGGAGTTGGACACCACTGCTTTAGACACCCACACACAGATTGGGCCCAAGCCCACCTCCTCCTCCTTGTTGTTGAAACATGACAATTAATGACATTTGGCTTGTGGACCAGCCAGCTACCCAGCCACCCCGAGCTGACCTCCATGTTACCAATGGCCAATGGCTGGTCTTTACTTTCTACTTCCTGTGCCGACCCATACTTCCTGTTCTGACCCAATGGGGCCAAAGGTCATATCTCTGGAGGTCTGGAGGGGTGTGCTGTCCCTCGCTACCTAAGCCAAATATAATTTCCTGATTTCCTGATCTCACACAGTGTAACTGTGTGAGATCATCTCTTTGTGCTCCCAGCCCTGGGCCTTTGTCCTCTCTGTGTGGAGTCTGTCTCTTTCAGATACTCCGTTGGTAAATAAAGATGGCAAATTGAAACCACAGATGTATGATAAGTCTCTAAGGATGAAAGAAATATGGACACCAGAACACTGTTGAATGCTCCCACAGTTTTATTGAGTGCAATGTTTCAAGCCAAAGGTCTTCATCAGGCCACTAAGGATGCGCTGGGGAAGACCAGTCTCAACAGTTGTCTCAGCCTCCACCTCTAACCAGTGTCCACATCTCCAGGCTCTGTGTGTGTTGCTTGGCTCTGGCCCTCTTCTCTCCTCTCTAGTCTCCTCTCTCTATATGCTGTGTCCTCAGGCTGTGCTGTGCTCAGACCAGGCTCTGTCTTCTATCTCTGGACCCATCTGGTCCCCTACTTTTTGTTTTCTTTCTCTCGCTTTCTCGGAGGAGCTCCGGTTCCTAGCGGTCCTCCATAGAAATAGAAATTATTCCAGGAAAGTAGAAACCACAGGAAGCCCACAGGCCTCAACTCGCCTGTGTCTGTTACTTTGCCTGTACATAACCATCCCTACACACCACAAAGACATCAGTGTGTATGTTGTCACTGTGCTCATTTCACAGGCTCCCACCCACCCTTGTGCACCAACTGGGCGTGAGTCTTAGCCTGAGACTGTGAGCTATCCCTCTCTCAGTGTGTTGTTATTCAACAAATCCCCTCGGCCAGACGGAGTAAGAGTGAAAAGTGGCGTCACCTCTCTGTAATGGCCCCAGCAACAGTCTATAGAAGGGCTATATCTCTGTCTCATCTGTTTCTATAAAAACACACCCCTACTGTGAGTCTTTCCTCGCAGACTGTAATTTATTTAGATTTATTTGCAGGACAAACAGCCAGCGCCCAGACCCTCACAGCCACTAAAAGGCGGATAGCTGGGATGGGGGGAGTGAGTGCAATGTTTCAAGCCAAAGGTCTTCATCAGGGGAGGGGGGAGAGATACTTCTATAGCGATTAGACCTCTGTGGGGGGGGGGGGGGGGGGGGCACAGCTGGGGTGGAGAGGTGTGTGGGAGGGGTGCGGGTGCTGCATGTGACGATTGTCCAGCGACAATCCGATTATGCAGAATTGCTGGGGTGATATCGTCTCTGACATCGCTCCACATATGAAGCCTCAGCATCCCCATGCATCTCTATGCATCCACCAGTATAATTACACTTCCCACTCAGCATCCCCATGCATCTCTATGCATCCACCAGTATAATTACACTTCCCACTCAGCTATCTGTGTTTTCATAAGCAATTACAGCTGGGCTAGTACAGTGCAAATGGTCCATTTGTCTGGTGTGATTAAAAGTCTCTATGTTGTGGCTGTGTAGGATCCTGCAATGCAGGATACTATTTGGGCCCCATTATCTGTGACCTTTTAGGAAATTGAAAAAAATGTGCCCCGATGTTCAGGAACCCGGGAGTGTAGGGAAGCCTTTTGTTTGTTATTCAACTACAATAAAACAAAGATAATACATAAAAGATGAGCAAATCTACATGGGTGATTTCTGCGGTGGAATAATGAAGAGTTTAATGAGCACTTCTACATCATTATAATGGCTATTGATGAGAAATATATCCTTCATTTAGCTGTTGGAAAATGTAACAGACTGACCCCATCACTCAATCCCAGGCCAAACACCTGAATTGATCCTGAGGTTGAATGAATTGCGTGTGATTGTTATGGTCAGTGTCTTCGTATGGATCACTTGACCTTTTCCCTAAGGAGATAGGGGCAATTTACAAAGACAATCAATCCCCATTAACTCTGTTCTACTGAGATGCCTTCACCACTTGATTCCACATCCCTGGAAAAAGTAATGCAGTAGGCAAGACCGACATCAACCAACAGCTGTGATAGCATCAAATGCAATGGACATGATCCACAGTTAGAACACTGTTCATGATAGCCTGGATTCAGATCGGTTTGTGTTGTAGTGACAACTGATATGACAGTGACCGCAGGGGATGGCAAGACTAGGGGTTACATTTACATGTCAATAGTTGTGCATACATATATATATATATTTTTTTATTAAACATATATTTCACCTTTATTTAGTCCGAGGTGTCCTCGGATGGAGCCACAGTGTCTCCTGACCCCTCCTGTCTCAGCCTCCAGTATTTATGCTGCAGTAGTTTATGTGTCGGGGGGATAGGGTCAGTTTGTTATATCTGATGTACTTCTCCTGTCCTATTCGGTGTCCTGTGTGAATTTAAGTATGCTCTCTCTAATTCTCTCTTTCTCTCTTTCTTTCTCTCTCTCGGAGGACCTGAGCCCTAGGACCATGCCTCAGGACTACCTGACATGATGACTCCTTGCTGTCCCCAGTCCACCTGGCCGTGCTGCTGCTCCAGTTTCAACTGTTCTGCCTGTGATTATTATTATTTGACCATGCTGGTCATTTATGAACATTTGAACATCTTGGCCATGTTCTGTTACAATCTCCACCCGGCACAGCCAGAAGAGGACTGGCCACCCCACATAGCCTGGTTCCTCTCTAGGTTTTTTCCTAGGTTTTGGCCTTGCTAGGGAGTTTTTCGTAGCCACCGTGCTTCTACACCTGCATTGCTTGCTGTTTGGGGTTTTAGGCTGGGTTTCTGTACAGCACTTTGAGATATCAGCTGATGTACGAAGGGCTATATAAATACATTTGATTTGATTTGATTTAACCAGGTAGGCTAGTTGAGAACAAGTTCAAAGACTTATAGATGACCTGGAAACAGTGGGTTTGGCGACAAAAATGAAGCGAGGGCCAGCCAACAAGAGCATACAGGTCGCAGTGATGGGTAGTATATGGGGCTTTGGTGACGAAACGGATGGCACTGTGATAGACTGCATCCAATTTGCTGAGTAGATTGTTGGACGCTATTATGTAAATGACATCGCCAAAGTCAAGGATCGGTAGGATAGTCAGTTTTACGAGGGTATGTTTGGCAGCATGAGTGAAGGATACTTTGTTGCGATATAGGAAGCCAATTCTAGATTTAATTTTGGATTGGAGATGTTTAATGTGAGTCTGGAAGGAGAGTTTACAGTCTAACCAGACACCTAGGTATTTGTAGTTGTCCACATATTCTAAGTCAGAAACGTCCAGAGTAGTGATGCTGGACGGGCGGGCAGGTGCGGGCAGCGATCGGTTGAAGAGCATGCATTTAGTTTTACTTGCATTTTAGAGCAGTTGGAGGCCACGGAAGGGGAGTTGAATGGCATTGAAGCTAGACTGGAGGTTAGTTAACACAGTGGGGCCAGAAGTATACAGAATGATATCGTCTGCGTAGAGGTTGATCAGAGAATCACCAGCAGCAAGAGCGACATCATTGATATATGCAGAGAACAGAGAATTGAACCCTGTGGCACTCCCATAGAGACTGCCAGAGGACCGGACAACAGGCCCTCCGATTTGACACACTGAACTCTGAACCAGGCGAGCCAGTCATTTGAGAAACCAAGGCTGTTGAGTCTGCCGATACAAATGTGGTGATTGACGGAGTCGAAAGCCAAGGCCAGGTCGATCGTTGGCGGTTATGATATCATTTAGGACCTTGAGCGTGGCTGAGGTGCACCCATGACCAGCTCGTAAACCAGATTGCATAGCGGAGAAGGTACGTTGGGATTCGAAATGGTCAGCAATCTGTTTGTTGACTTGGCTTTCGAAGACCTTAGAAAGGCAGGGTAGGATGGATATAGGTCTGTAGCAGTTTGGGTCTAGAGTGTCTCCCCCTTTGAAGAGGGGGATGACCGCGGCAGCTTTCCAATCTTTGGGGGTCTCAGAAGATATGAAAGAGAGGTTGAACAGACTAGTAATTGGGGTTGCAACAATTTAGGCGGATAATTTTAGAAAGATAGGGTCCAGATTGTCTAGCCTGGCTAATATGTAGGGGTTCAGATTTTGCAGTTCTTTCAGTACATCAGCTATCTGGATTTGGGTGAAGGAGAAATGGGGAGGTTTGGTCAAGGTCCTGTGGGGGGTGCAGGGCTGTTGACCGGGGTTGGGGTAGCCAGGAGGAAAACATGGCCAGCCGTAGAAAAATGCTTATTGAAATTCTCAATTATCGTGGATTTATCGGTGGTGACAGTGTTTCCTAGCCTCAGTGCAGTAGGCAGCTGGGAGGAGGTGCTCTTATTCTCCATGGACTTAAAAGTGTCCAAGAAATGTTTGGAGTTTGTGCTACAGGATGTACTGTACATGTCCTACTTTTAGTTTTTCTCCTCTGTACTGGTCCCCCCGTGGGAATCGAACTGACAACCCTGGCGTTGCAAGTGTCATGCTCTACCAACTGACGGGTTGCATGTCATTCAGTGGCAGAGCATCTGGTTGTGTTTTCAGTGTAGACATGATTAACCATGTGCTCTACCCACAATGTCAACAGTAGAAACTACTGAATGGTGTGAGAGCCACCAAACACCCCTTAATTAAACAAATACATCAGTCACGTCTGGTCAACACTGTCTAGTTGTCTCCATTGTGGTGAGCTGCAATACACTTTTGTGGTGAAGAAAAACTAAATAAATGTATCATGAATTCAACGTTGCCCAGATATAGTGTTTACCTAAACACGTCATATTAAGTGTTATAGTTGACACCGTGTTGGGTACTACTGTTCAACTATTCTACGGTGTTTCATTCACGTTTACATATCTGGCATTACTCATCTCATATATATATACTGTATTCTATACTATTCTACTGTATCTTCGTCCATTCCGCTCTGACATCACTCGTCCGTATGTATATAGTCTTAATTCATTTCTGCTTAGATTTGTGTGTATTGGGTATATGTTGTGTAATTTGTTAGATATTACTTGTTAGATATTACTGCACTGTCGGAGCTAGAAGCACAAGCATTTCGCTAGACCCGCAATAACATCTGCTGATCACGTGTATGTGACTAATATAATTTGATTTGATTTGAACAGGGTTCTTCAAGGTTGTTTTTCCGTTCATACTGTATCAACTATTGACAGTCTTTATTGTTTATCCTCTAAAGAACATCTGTTTCACTGGTTGTCAAGGGCTTGTCTTCCACTTTGACATACCTTTGCTCTGTTAGTGCCCTGATGCCATTTTGTCCTCTCCTCCATTAAGGGCCAGTGAACAAATCTGCTCTCTGAGGAAATATGTCTTTCCATTCCTATTTACCACAGGATTCCTCTATGTCTCCTTCTGTTTCTGAGACCTATCTAACGTCTCCCATCCCTGGTGAGCTCAGAGAGAGCGGAAGAATATGCAAACCTGTCCCTAGGCATTGAATCCATTACCAAGAAGCCCCTTGTTAATCATTGTAATCAACGGTACTAGATGTAATGGGCACATAGCCTAGCCCATAGCTACAAGGGCTCTCTCACTCTGACAACGACCACAACAACAGCAGAAACCCTGAGACAGCCATGTTGTCACTAATGGAGTGTGTTCACTGTTGTTCATGGCAACAGTGGCCTTAGGTTATGTGGCGATGTTCTTACTGCAGCTCTTTGACTTGCTGTTGGAATCCATTTTGTGGTAAATGCATTTAGGCGACTGCAGGTATGAGATGCTCTTATCAACATTCTTTTCAGCTTCACCAGGCCTTGTGCCTAAGGACAAAAGGTCCATTCTGACAATATTTGACTAGTCAAGTGAATTTCTCTGTTTCAGCATGGTGGATGTGTGCTGTGGATGTGTCTCGCCACCCAATGTTTGTTGTCATTCATTGCAGACGTAGGCTTAGATTCAATGTGATAGCCGACACCTGCATAGCTGATGTTTTGGCAGTGTCGGAGGTTTGTAGCTGTCAAACCAGTGAGCAGCTGCTCTTCTGATCATTGCCACAAAGCCACACCCCTCCCACTCAGGTTAGAAGTTCAGAACTAGAAAGTGTGGGCTATATAGAAGTAATGACACTCTAATTGAAAATCACTAAACAAAATGATGATTTCTATCAGCCGAATCGAGGTGTAGATTACATCTCACGTTCCAGTGTACAAACTTGCAAACAAGGCTGCATGGGATTTCTCTTAATGCAACTCAGTGCAGCCAAAGACAATGTCCACTGGTGGATCTGACAGCTCAAACACAGTTCCACCTCCTACACCACCAAAACAACCGCTTTGCGGATGTCGGCTAAAGTTGATCTGATGGAATAGAGCCCTTTCGCTTGATCCCAGAACAAATTGAATTACTTAATATTTGAAATTGCTCCGTTTTTAAAGCAACAAACGATACATCATCTTGACATTTTGTCAAATTTATTTATTTACACAATTAAGATAAAAGCGTTTACTCTGTGAAATCAGAGGAAGTGATGAAAAGCCATAATTTAGCAGACAGCTCATTAAATTGACAGCGAGAGCTCATATTTCAAACAGCACAGTTACGAGGACTTGATCATTTTAACAATGATGGGAATGTGTATGAATAGTAATGATTGGAATGTCTCAGTGTTATTCTAAAATACATGAGTGAAATGCACAGAGAAGGGGCCTCACATTTACTGTCTGAAAATGGTCTTATTGAAACATCATCCAGTTGCTATGGAAGTATCCCGAGCTTGTTCAATTATATTCTAGTCCTCCCCACATGAAGAAATACTATCGTTTCCATAGAATACTACACTACCTATTCTAGAATTCTGTAGTAAACTGTAGTATACTGTAGAACTACGCGTTGTAACATACCTTCATCATGTGTAGTTCTTACCAGAGGTGGGACCAAGTCATTGTTTTACAAGTCACAAGTAAGTCTCAAGTCTTAGCACTCAAGTCCCAATTCAAGACAGGCAAGTCCGAGTCAAGTCTCAAGTCAAGACCGTCAAGTATCAAGTCAAGTCTCAAGTCCTAAACTTCGAGTCCTGAACAAGTCATAATGTGCTCTTCACCAAATGTAATATCATATTTTTAACAAGAGTAATAGTATATTACATTTACGCAAATCATGAATGCTTTTAAAAATATCCATATATTTATTACTTTCCAAATAAACTTTATATTTCCATGGAAATACACGGGTAGCCATGAGAAAAAATCTATAGCTGTTGGATATATTAGCCACGACTTGCCGTTCTTTGTGCAGCTACAAATGTCGGAAAAAGTTGGAAATTGTTGCGCCTCCGTCTGGAATTTTCTTCCTTTCTCAGCTGGCACAATTTGATTGGCTGCTGTCCGATTCAAACTGCAATCCGTTAAATGAAGAGTTGATGCGCTGCACACTTTTTTAAATAGAATAATTTTTTTATATTTGAGCTTGGGGAGGGTATCAAGTCAGTTCGAGTCATAAGGCTCAAGTCCAAGTCAAGTCACAAGTCATTGGTGTTATTAAAGTCAAAGTCGAGTTGCAAGTCATCATATTTGTGACTCTGGTTCTTACTATAGAATGTTATAGCATACTGTAGGGGGTTTGTGGTATATGGCCAATGTACAGCGGCTAACGGCTGTATCCAGGCACATTGCGTCGTGCTTAACAACAGCCCTTAGCCGTGGTATATTGGCCATACCATACCCCTTCGTGCCTTATTGCTTAAGTATATTACAGACCGCAAAACACTACAGTAATTGCTTTAGTATTGTCACGCCCTTACCTTAGAGAGCCTTTTTATTTCTCTATTTGGTTAGGTTGGGGTGTGATTAGGGTGGGCATTCTAGTTTTTCTATTTCTTTGTTGGCTTGGTATGGTTCCCAGTCTATCGTTGTCTCTGATTGGGGATCATACTTAGGCAGCTTTTTTTCCACCTTTAGTTTGTGGGATCTTGTTTGTGTGTAGTTGCTTTCTGCACTGCATGTAGCTTTATGTTCGTTTTTTGTATTTTAATGTAAAATGTACGCCTAACAGGCTGCACCTTGGTCCAATCCATCTCTAAACGATCGTGACAAGTATAGTCTTCCTCAAGGACAAAGCAATAAGGCACCTTGGGGGTTGGTGATATATGGCCAATATACCACGGCTAAGGGCTGTATCCAGGCACTCCGCATAAGAATGCATAAGAACCGTGGTAAATTGGCCATATATCACACCCGCTCGGGTCTTATCGCTTAAGAATACAGTATTCACTGTAGTGTTTTTGCTGACTTTAGTCCACAAAAACACCAGTGAATACTACAGTAAAGTCAGTAAAATGCTATAATATTTAACCATAGTATACTATAGTATATTTTCATGTGGGTCCTCTTTTCTGTCCATTCTCTCTGAGCCTGTCTCACCACTGTCTGGTTATGCCAAGAATAAGAAGGATGAGGAGAGGAAATGGAGGAGAAGGAGGAGGAGTTGGATGTCTCTTCTTGTAACAGGACACACCTCAGGACCCAGAGATTGAACCAAACTCTCATTTGCCAGACCAGAACGGCAGAATGTCAGAGGAAAAGAGAGATTGAGAGGTTTGACAGAATGTTGAAGGTTCATTTATTTGCTTAGCAGATGCCTCAGCTTTTACAGTCAGCAGAAATCCATCTTTTTCAAGTCTCCTGAAATGTCTTGTAGACCTTTAGTTGTTAATATACACTGAGTGTATAAAACATTGTGCTCTTTCCATGACAAAGACAGACCCGGTGAATCCAGGTGAAAGCTATGATCCCTTATTGATGTCACTTGTTAAATCCACTTCAATCAGTGTAGATTAAGCGGAGGAGACAGGTTAAAGAGTGGGGGTGCAACTCAATGTTCAGAAGGTGTTCCTAATGTTTTGTACACTCAGAATATATTTTCTTCCAGATTGTGATGGGGTATGAAAACGCTGCTTTTTACCCATTAGAAGATCCTGTTCTTTCATCTGAAGATTAGTCAGCTGCTGTAGGGGGAAAGGACTCATGGATTAAACTCACTTGATCCTGTAATAAAAGGAAGTTATTTCTAGAGCAGCACTGAACCCCCATGGCAACACATTGGGTTCAGCAAGTGTGGCGTGCTCTATAATTATACCATTGCATTGCATGGCAGGGACCTATAGGCTTGCTATGACTGACTGTGGTGTCCCTCGTGTGCACATTTTCATTGATCATGTAGCATGCATGGATTGTCACACTCCGGGGCAGATCTTTTTATTTATTTGCTGAGCATTTCAAGTCCTTTTGCAGCTAAAAAACTGCTTTGTCAACAGTTTACTTTGTTTATCTCTGCGTACACAAACATTGCAATGGCTCAACAAATAAGTTGTTATTCAATTAAAGATATGGCAAAAATGCTGGTTTACTAGAGAGACATTTTATTTTGTTTACATAGCTTACACTTCAGAAAGATGAGTATCAAATGTGGTTTTGAAAAAGCTACATCTCAAAGGAAGCATCTACTGCTATAGCAGTAATAGAAACAAATCAACAAACTGTATGCCCTTGTTAGTTCTGTTGGTGAGAGCTGGTAAGGAATGTTACTGAAAAACTTGACACAGAATTAAGGAGAATTTAGGGATATTCTCAAGAGTTGTCGACTCTCGAAAGACATTATTGTAATGTAACATCACACTTCTCCTGTTAATGTTGTCAATGAGAATAGCCTGTTAGCCTTGGAAATAACAAAGCCTCTGTACTCAGCTACTCAGCTAAAGGCTTCGAGATCTCCTTGAGCAAACATTTTCAGGCACAGAGTGTGTGTGTGTGTACACATACAGTACCAGTCAAACGTTTGGACACACCTACTCATTCAAGGGTTTTTATTTATTTATACTATTTTCTACATTGTAGAATAATAGTGAAGAAATCACAACTAATAAATAACACATATGGAATCATGTAGTAACCAAAAAAGTGTTAAACGAATCAAAATGTATTTTATATTTGAGATTCTTCAAAGTAGCCACACTTTGCCTTGATGACAGCTTTGCACATTCTTGGCATTATCTCAACCAGCTTCATGAGGTAGTCACCTGGAATGTGCCTTGTTAAAAGATTATTTGTGGAATTTCTTTCCTTCTTAATGTGTTTGAGCCAATCGGTTGTGTTGTAACAAGGTAGGGTTTGCATAGGAAGATAGCACTATTTGGTCCATATTATGGCAAGAACAGCTCAAGTAAGCAAAGAGAAACAACAGTCCATCATTATTTTTTTCATTTAACTAGACATGTCAGTTAAGAATAAATTCTTATTTACAATGACAGCCTTCCAGGGAACAGTGGGTTAATTGCCTTGTTCAAGAGCAGAACGACAAATTTTCACCTTGTCAGCTCAGGGATTCGATCCAGCAACCTTTCGAATACTGGCCCAATGCTCTAACCACTAGGTTACTTGCCGCCCCATGAAGGTCAGTCAATCCGAAAAATTTCAAGAACAGTGAAAGTTTCTTCAAGTGCAGGCGCAAAAATGATCAAGCGCTATGATGAAACTTGCTCTCGTGAGGACCACCACAGGAAAGGAAGACCCAGAGTTACCTATGCTCCAGAAATTGCAGACCAAATAAATGCTTCACAGAGTTCAAGTAACAGACAAATCTCGGGCCGCCCAGGTGATCTCGCCCCTCTCAGAGACTCTGGGTTCGCGCCCAGGCTCTGTCACAGCCGGCCGGTCCATGGGGCGACGCACAATTGGCCTAGCATCGTCCGGGTTAGGGAGGGTTTGGCCGGTAGGGATATCCATGTCTCATCGCGCAGTGGCGGGCCGGGCGCAGTGCATGCTAACCAAGGTCGCCAGGTGCACGGTGTTTCCTCCGACACATTGGTGCGGCTGGCTTCCGGGTTGGATGCGCGCTGTGTTAAGAAGCAGTGTGGCTTGGTTGGGTTGTGTTTCGGAGGACGCATGGCTTTCGACCTTTGTCTCTCCCGAGCCCGTGTAACGGATGTGTAATGGCTAGCTTAGTTAGCGGTGCACGCTAAATAGCGTTTCAATCGGTGACGTCACTTGCTCTGAGACCTTGAAGTAGTAGTTCCCCTTGCTCTGCAAGGGCCGCGGCTTTTGTGGAGCGATGGGTAACGATGCTTCGTGGGTGACTGTTGTTGATGTGTGCAGAGGGTCCGTGGTTCGAGCCCGGGTATGGGCGAGGGGACGTTTTAAAGTTATACTGTTACACCTGTACGGGAGTTGTAGCGATGAGACAAGATAGTAACTACTAATAATTAGATACTACGAAATTGGGGAGAAGAAGGGGGTAAAAAAATATATTTAAAAAAACAGACATCTCAACATCAACTGTTCAGAGGAGACTGCGTGAATCAGGCCTTCATGGTCGAATTGCTGTAAAGAAACCACTACTAAAGGACACCGATAAGAAGAAGAGACGTGTCTTTGTGAAACGTAGAGTAGGTGAACGTATGATCTCCACATTTGTGGTTTCCACCATGAAGGAGGATGTGTGATGGTGTGGGGGGCTTTGCTGGTGATCCTGCCTGTGATTTTATTTGGAATTCAAGGCACACTTAACCAGCATGGCTACCACAGCATTCTGCAGCGATAGATCATCCCATCTGGTTTGCGCTTGGTAGGTCTATAATTTGTTTTTCAACAGGACTGTCACGACTCCCACCGAAGCTCCCTGTTCGGACGGTGCTCGGGGGTCGTCGTCGCCGGTCTACTAGCCGCCACCGATCCCTTTTTTATTTTCTGTTAGTTTAGTCTTATTAGTTGCACCTGTTCCTTTTTATGTTTCTTTATTTAAGCCTGTTAGGCCCGCTTAGGTTTGTGCGGGATTAACTTTGTTCTCTGTCGGTTGTGGATGTGTTCTCGTTTTCTCCGGACCGTTTTCCCTGTGTTTGGGCTGGTCAGTGTTATGCGCCCTGCATTTGGTGCGACCATTTTGTGCCGGAGAATAAATACTACAAATCACCGAACCCTCTGCTCTCTGCGCCTGACTCCTACCCACCACTCCTAGTAACCTGTGACACAGGACAATGACCCATCACACCTCCGGGCTGTTTAAGGGCTAGTTGACCAAGAAGAAGAGTGATGGAGTGCTGCATCAGATGACCTGGCTTTCACAATCACCCGACCTCAACCCAATTGAGATGGTTTGGGATGAGTTTGACTGCCGCCAACAAGTGCTTAGCATATGTGGAAAACTCCTTCAAGACTGTTGGTAAAGCATTCCAGGTGAAGCTGGTTGATATAATTCCAAGAGTGTACAAAGCTGTCATCAAGGCAAAAGGTGGCTACTTTGAAGAATCTCAAATATAAAATATATTTTGATATGTTTAACACTTTTTTGGTTACTACATGATTCCATATGTGTTATTCCATTATTGTGATGTCTTCACCATTATTCTACAATATATAAAATAGTAAAAATAAAGACAAACCCTTGAATGAGCAGGTGTCTCCAAACTTTTGACTGGTACTGTATGTGTTCCCACTTACAGTTGGTGTGTTGATCATGTTTGTGCATATGGGATGAAAAGGGTGCTTGCTGCAATGTGCGTTTCACATACAGCATTGAATTCTACTGGGAATGTAATGTGTAAAACACCCAAAGACATACATTATCATACATATATATTTATATTCCGGACTCTGACATTACTAATTCTGATATTTCTTAATTTCTTAATTTTAATGTTGTGGATTTATATTTATAGACATTGCTACACTGTTGGAGCTAGAAACATAAGAATTTCTTCTGCAAAATGTGTGTGTGCGACCAATTCATTTGATTTGATTTGAATACCACTGTAGCCTCACAGTAATGTATAGAGAATAACTAAATTAAAAGCAGCATGCCATTTTCTACAGGCCCGTGTGGCGTTCCTTATCAGATTCCTCAATGACCCCAATTTTTCAAACACTGAATTGTGTCGCACTGTGACATTAATTGCATTTTGGAGTAAATCAAGGCCACAGTTGACTAGAGTTCATAAAATGCCCGTGAAAGATGTACGGTGTAGCTGTTATCTAGCATAGTGCAGGCACATGTTGACACATGACACCTTGAGGATTCATGTCATAGAGCTGGGTAATCTGAGGGAGTTTGGATTTGGAAGAGGGTTATTTCAGTGAAATGCTTGATATTTCAGATTGACAGCTGTGCTGAGCTACTGTGCTGGGCCTGGCATCCATCTAAACCACAGGCAGTTGGTGGCACCTTAATTGGGGAGGAAGAGCCTGTGATAATGGCAGGAGCGGAATCAGTGAAATGGTATCAAATACATCAAACACATGGTTTGATGACATTCAATTCGCTCCGTTCCAGCCATTATTATAAGCCGTCCTCCCCTCAGCAGCCTCTCTACTGATCTAAATCCAACTACCACAATTTCACATCGCTTAGAGTTTTGTTTCAAAGAGCAAGTAGTGGAACAAGTTTTGAATCATAACGAGCCCAGACTTTTGTGAGAGCTTAAGGTTTTATTTTATTTGTATTTTATTTTATTTAACCTTTATCCTTTACAGGATTGGTGGGTCCCCCGCGGGACGGTTAAGCTAACGTAGGCTAATGCAATTAGCATGAGGTTGTAAGTAACAAGAACATTTCCCAGAACACAGACATATCTGTTTCCATGTTGATAGAAAGCTCAAATTCTTGTTCATCTAACTGCACTGTCCAATTTACAGTAGCTATTACAGTGAAAGAATACCATGCTATTGTTTGAGGAGAGTGCACAGTTATGAACTTGAAAATGTATTAATAAACCAATTAGATACATTTGGGCAGTCTTGATACAATATTTTGAACAGAAAAGCAATGGTTCATTGGACCAGTCTAAAACTTTGCACATACACTGCTGCCATCTAGTGGCCAAAATCTAAATTGCACCTGGGCTGGAATAATACATTATGGCCATTCCCTTGCATTTCAAAGATGACGGGACAAAAAAAACACCAACACGTTTTTTCATTGTATTATCTTTTACCAGATCTAATGTGTTATATTCTCCTGCATTCATTTCACATTTCCACAAACTTCAAAGGGTTTCCTTTCAAATGGTATCAACAATATGCATATCCTTGCTTCAGATCCTGAGCTACAGGCAGTTAGATTTGGATATGTCATTTTAGGTGAAATTTGGGGGAAAAAAGGGTCGGTTACCCATTATTTAACTAGACAAGTCAGTTAAGAACAAATTCTTATTTACAATAACGGCTTACGTATAGGCAAAAGTCCTCCCGCGGGGACGAGGGCTGGGATACAAAATAAATAAAAAATATAGGACAAAACACAAATCACAACAAGGTCAAGGGTCAGTTTCTGAAAGGATCAGTAAGTTTGTGGAGAGAAGACTGTTGACAGGTAGACACGGGGTCATTCAGTCACCACTTGGTGAGAAAATAAAGACGTGACCCAACATGTCTGCAAAATCTTCTACAAATATTTGAGTTCCTCCTAGGTCTGTTTCCTGTGTCTGCATGAAGCATAACATTTAGGTTGGAGAGAAGGGAAGGTGACGGTAGGGCGTAACTCAGAGTTCCCATGCAGTGTTTTGGAAGCAGAGCAGATCCCATGAGCCAATTCCCAGGTTAGCGCAACTAGCTGTACTGTAGTGGTTTGACAACCATCAGAAAGTATGGAACAAATTGAAGTTCTTGGACTTGTACTTTGCTTGGAAGACAATATAAATGATTGCTTTTAGAATAACTTATGCAATGTATTTGTGAATTGTAGGAATGATGTTGGTCTACAGCAGTGGGAGGAGCTATATGAGATGGTCTCATTGTAAAGGATGGAATGGAATCAATGTAACGGAGTCAAACATGTGGTTTCCATATCTTTGATGTGTTTGATACTGTTCCATTTATTCTGCTCCTTCCATTACAATGAGCCCATACTCCCATAGTTTATGGCTATTTGAAATGACGGACAAAAATTCCCAGAGAGGGGAGGGTTACTCTTGCGGTGAAAGTTTTAAATGTTGAGGTGGAATTCCCTCCTGTTGTCAAACCATGAGGAGGTGATTAGTCTGGAAGTTAGCAGCCTTTGATTTTCCCAGAACATGCCATTTTCAGCATTTCAATACCTGAAAGTTCCCCGCAAGCACATTTTTTTCATAGACCGCTGCGAACATGCATACTAGTTGTAATGACAGCTCACACTGTGATAAGTGCCATTAGAACAGCAAAAGTGTCTCATGCTCAGGATTTTATGGGTAGTTAAACCTGTTACAAGTCCCCCTTTCATCACCTTGTGTGGCCACAAAAGCCATGAAGTAAAATAACATCCTCAATGGAACACACAATCAGTACATTAAATTCAGAGTGATCCAAAATTAGATAAGGGGTAATACAGGAAATACTCAACCACATAAACTATGTTTTCATCAGCTTTTGAGAGTTATTTTTGTGATCATGTTAGCTTTCATATTAGATGCGTTCCCTAATTGACTAAATATCCATCCACACCAGTGACTAAACTGCAGACGGTCACTGTCACAAGTGTAGAGAGGACTGGGCAGGAAGCAGTCACAGGTTTAGAACTACTGAATTTATTAAAGCACCACATATAAAAGCGGTACGAAACCCAAAGTGCAAAATAATAAAGTACTCAGGAAATAGTAGGAGAGATTCCTCTCAGGAAATAGTAGGAGAGATTCCTCTCAGGAAATAGTAGGAGAGATTCCTCTCAGGAAATAGTAGGAGAGATTCCTCTCAGGAAATAGTAGGAGAGATTCCTCTCAGGAAATAGTAGGAGAGATTCCTCTCAGGAAATAGTAGGAGAGATTCCTCTCCGGAAATAGTAGGAGAGATTCCTCTCAGGAAATAGTAGGAGAGTTTCCTCTCAGGAAATAGTAGGAGAGATTCCTCTCAGGAAATAGTAGGAGAGTTTCCTCTCAGGAAATAGTAGGAGAGATTCCTCTCAGGAAATAGTAGGAGAGTTTCCTCTCAGGAAATAGTAGGAGAGATTCCTCTCAGGAAATAGTAGGAGAGATTCCTCTCAGGAAATAGTAGGAGAGATTCCTCTCAGGAAATAGTAGGAGAGATTCCTCTCAGGAAATAGTAGGAGAGATTCCTCTCCGGAAATAGTAGGAGAGATTCCTCTCAGGAAATAGTAGGAGAGATTCCTCTCAGGAAATAGTAGGAGAGATTCCTCTCAGGAAATAGTAGGAGAGATTCCTCTCCGGAAATAGTAGGAGAGATTCCTCTCCGGAAATAGTAGGAGAGATTCCTCTCAGGAAATAGTAGGAGAGATTCCTCTCAGGAAATAGTAGGAGAGATTCCTCTCCGGAAATAGTAGGAGAGATTCCTCTCCGGAAATAGTAGGAGAGATTCCTCTCAGGAAATAGTAGGAGAGATTCCTCTCCGGAAATAGTAGGAGAGATTCCTCTCCGGAAATAGTAGGAGAGATTCCTCTCCGGAAATAGTAGGAGAGATTCCTCTCAGGAAATAGTAGGAGAGTTTCCTCTCAGGAAATAGTAGGAGAGTTTCCTCTCCAGAAATAGTAGGAGAGATTCCTCTCAGGAAATAGTAGGAGAGTTTCCTCTCCGGAAATAGTAGGAGAGATTCCTCTCAGGAAATAGTAGGAGAGTTTCCTCTCCGGAAATAGTAGGAGAGATTCCTCTCCGGAAATAGTAGGAGAGATTCCTCTCAGGAAATAGTAGGAGAGTTTCCTCTCAGGAAATAGTAGGAGAGTTTCCTCTCCAGAAATAGTAGGAGAGATTCCTCTCAGGAAATAGTAGGAGAGTTTCCTCTCCGGAAATAGTAGGAGAGATTCCTCTCAGGAAATAGTAGGAGAGATTCCTCTCAGGAAATAGTAGGAGAGATTCCTCTCCGGAAATAGTAGGAGAGATTCCTCTCCGGAAATAGTAGGAGAGATTCCTCTCCGGAAATAGTAGGAGAGATTCCTCTCAGGAAATAGTAGGAGAGTTTCCTCTCAGGAAATAGTAGGAGAGTTTCCTCTCCGGAAATAGTAGGAGAGATTCCTCTCAGGAAATAGTAGGAGAGTTTCCTCTCCGGAAATAGTAGGAGAGATTCCTCTCAGGAAATAGTAGGAGAGTTTCCTCTCAGGAAATAGTAGGAGAGTTTCCTCTCCGGAAATAGTAGGAGAGATTCCTCTCAGGAAATAGTAGGAGAGTTTCCTCTCCGGAAATAGTAGGAGAGATTCCTCTCAGGAAATATTTACAATGACCGACAAAGACAAATGAGGGAGTATATATACAGCGATATACAGCGATAGAGTGGGGATTGGAACCAGGTGTGTGTAATGATGACGAGACAAGTCCGGGGTTGATATGTGAAGGGCATTTGCCTGCAGCAGGTTCGGCAGCAGCTAGAAGGCCGGCAACGCCGAACGTCTGAGCTGGACAGGAGGGGGAGCCAAAGATAAGGCTGGTGTGACAGTCACCAAGCACAGATGATATTAATCACCAAGCAGTGATGATATTAGTCACCAAGCAGTGATGATATTAGTCACCAAGCAGTGATGATATTAGTCACCAAGCAGTGATGATATTAGTCACCAAGCAGTGATGATATTAGAGGCACCAAGCAGTGATGATATTAGTCACCAAGCAGTGATGAGATTAGTCACCAAGCAGTGATGAGATTAGTCACCAAGCAGTGATGAGATTAGTCACCAAGTAGTGATGATATTAGTCACCAAGCAGTGATGATATTACAGGCACCAAGCAGTGATGATATTACAGGCACCAAGCAGTGATGATATTAGTCACCAAGCAGTGATGAGATTAGTCACCAAGCAGTGATGATATTAGTCACCAAGCAGTGATGAGATTAGTCGCAACCTGGTCGTAGACAGACATGTATTGATCTGGCTGTCCTGGGGTCCTCATACAGTACATGAGCAAAGGCATGTGGACACCTGCCCATCGAACACCTCATTCCAAAATCATGGGCATTAATATGGAGTAAGTCCCCCCTATGCTGCCTCCACTCTTCTGGGAAGGCTTTCCACTAAGAGTCCAATGGCGGCAAACTTTACACCACTCCAGCCAACGCTTGGATTGCACACCATGTGTCACCATGATCACCATGATCTTAGGCTTCTGTGTGGCTGCTCAGCCATGGAAACCCATTTATTGAAGCTCTTGACGAACAGTTCTCGTGCTGACGTTGCTTCCAGAGGCAGTTTGGAACTCGGTAGTGAGTGTTGCAGCCGAGGACAGACACGCTTCAGCACTTGGCGGTCCTGTTTTGTGAGTTTGCAATCCCTTTAGCGTTGCTTGCTAGCTTGCTAGGTTAGCTGGCTAATAAACTACAGTAGTTAGCTAGTACCATCAGTTTTTGTTGTGTTATTTTCATATTTAGCCCATTCCACCATTTATAGACTGCATATTGGCATATGAATATAGCACGGGAAAAGGGAATCAGGACACGCTGGACACAGTAGACACAGTTACATGTAGATGTAGATGCATGACGTGTTCAGAATTCCATGATTAGAACTCTATGATCAGCATACTAAAGCTGCATGTCTAGACACGGCCTAAGAGAATGTGGGACAGGAATAAGAGGAGCTGGCTGGTGAGGCAGTGTTAGATGCTGAATCTGAGAAATAGTATTCTTAGCACAGTCCACCATGGCCTGACCTATTTGTGTTTTCCTGGTGTAGTTTATGGATAGCAGCATGCACAAAGTGCAAAGGCTTTTGACTTGATGCCAGGCTTTCATAGAACGCTTTCATTGTTTTATTCATTATTGGATTACATTATTGGACTACACTATTTACATGGTTGTTCTTTCTACATTAGCAATGGATACGATCCAAAGTTCTTCCTACACTCTTAGAAAAAAGGCTTTCTATAGGTTTTTCTGGTTCCAGGTAGAATCTTTTTGGTTCCAAGTAGAACTCTTTTGGGCTCCATGTAGAACTCTCTGTGGAATGGAACCAAAATGGGTTCCTCAAAGTGTTCTCTTATGGGGACAGCCGAAGAATCCTTTTAGGTTCTAAATAGCACCTTTTCTATAGTCAGGTCACATGGTCAGGAAAATCTTAAGGGCCCAACAGCAGATGATACACTCCTCCTTATTGTAGATTAACTTTGGCTGCAACTTCAGTCGAGCTACAGCACCAGGCCAACCCATCTCCAGACAGCATATTTCCAGCTGCCATCAATAGGATTCAATAGTTTAGTCTTTATGGGGATAGTTATTTGACTTCCTGTCTTCCCTCCACACTTTGAACACCAAACACAAAGCACACTCACTCTGTCTGCAGCCCTGAGGGAGGCATGTCAACATCTCTCCTCCATGATAAATCACAGCGCAGCAAGAACCTGAACCTACACACAGCACAATAATGCTTTAATGAGCAAACAATGACAAAGTAAATCCTAGTTAATCCTTCTAGGTCTCAGCCCGCGTTCTCCTCCACTCCCACTGTGCTGGAGCCATTATCAGCTGAGAGTCCTACATGGCTGTTTTATGGCTTTAATACTACAGCTGACAGATTCATTATTTTTGTTCTAGTGGTAAGGGGATATAGTGGAAGGGTCTGGGAGGGTTGCTACCCATGCAATCTCGTAATCCTAACCCCTAGCTTCATGTCTACATCCCGGATCGACCCTAGCCTTTACCCTAACTCTCATTTTCAAATGGACCATTTGTTTAGAGAAGCAGGAATTTAACACAGACGATGATGGTAACCTATTTCAAAGAATGGAATTGGTCCATGAGAGCACTGCAATGCAATGGCCTTTCTTCCAAACAGTCACATCAAACGCAAATGTATTCAATGAGGGCTTATACTGAGGCTTGTCGCAGCTCGTAGGTCAAATGTTGTCTCTTGAAAACGAAAACAGGCTAGATGAGATTACATGTGAGGGGAGTTGGCTTTTCAAAACGAGTCAGCTTTAATTTGCGAATGTGAAATGGCAGCATTTAGAAATGTTAATTCTTTCAGGGGGTGAGCACATAAATTGAGCACCGTATTGTCGAGACTGTATCCTTCATTAGAAAGTAATTACTGAGTTCCAGCTCAGTGCACCACAGTGCTGGACCATGCAACGATAGACACACACAAACACACACACACAGGGCCAACTCACTCAATTTGTATTCCTGCAGCCCCATATGTGCTTTAGAAAACTCATTAATTAACAAACTGCCCATTTAATACCAGGTGTTTGCCATCTGCTGTGCATGATGTGTCCATTCACATGCTCATGTGTCCCTCTGCCAACCTGCCAAGGTGGATGCAGTGCACTGTTAGATTAGAAAATATGCGTAGACCTCTGGGCAATTATTGGGCACTATTGCCATCAATCTTGGGACATATTGGGACATACAAAGGTAATGAAGTGGTATTTTTTGCCTTTCTCTACCCAAACATTATAGAGAAAATCTCTACAGTGTATGATCAAAATGAAAACAAATTGCCCCTGGTTCCTTGGATGCAAACGATGGAATGACCGTGTTAGGGAAGCTACTCTGAAAACATAGCTTACCAAGCACAGGAGGTTGGTGGCACCTTAATTGGGGAGAACTGGCTTGTGGTAATGACTGGAGCGGAATTAGGGGAATGGTATCAAATACATTCCATTCCATTAGCGCCGTTCCAGCCATTATTATAAACCGTCATCCCCTCAGCAGCCTCCACTGTTACCAAGCTACCAATTACTTCACACTGGAAGAAGTTCCGCTACACTATAGCTATCCTTATCAAATATATAGTTTACTGAACTAAAGTTACTTTGAAAAAGTAGTTCACTACTTTCAAACGACTTCGCAATATTTCTTTAAAATGCAAATCTGAAATGTCATAGGTTACAAATTACAGATCACTTTGGAGTCATATGTTAGCATAATGTGTCATTGAGCCTATTAAACACAAAAAACAATGTTTCAAGTGAGAATTACGCAGGTCTGACATCGAAAATACAAGGTAATTATTGCCTACTTCACCCATATTAAGGAGTGTGTAGTTCCAGTAGTAAGCAATAAAGTCATTATCTACTGAGAACACTACCTAGATGTAAAGTTAGGGTTCCGCTACCACCAAGCTACGGCAACATTTAGTTAAATTACTACCTACTTGTAGTTCAATACTCCTCAACACTGTGTGATGATACATGTTGGTCTGTTGGGTATTTATTCATGCATCTGCACCATCCACCTGATAGTCTGTTATGTCTGTGTTCCACCATTTTAGAAATGACCTCCTTTTACTTTACCCTAGCTGTACTTTCAACAGGAAGATGCACGCAATCTATTTGATAAGATCTATCCTATTACCGAGTTACTAAAGGGATTACAAACTGTTTCTCAGCTGTGTAGCTGATGCAGGATATCATTAGTTCAGTTATAGGAACACCAGATTTGAATGACTGCCTGTGGCTGCAACAGATGCTGAAATTGGTCAAATACCAACCTGGTAACATAGTAAACATACATTTGTCACCCTCCTTTGTAGTTAGATATGTTATATTTCATATGGTATGTATTGTTACGTATGTATGTTACGAATTTGCAATACGCATGATATGTTCAAATGAAATCACATACACATGGTTAGCAGATGTTAATGGTCACATGGTTAGCAGATGTTAATGGTCACATGGTTAGCAGATGTTAATGGTCACATGGTTAGCAGATGTTAATGGTCACATGGTTAGCAGATGTTAATGGTCACATGGTTAGCAGATGTTATTGCGAGTGTAGTGAAATGCTTGTGTTTCTAGTTCCGACAGTGCAGCAATATCAACAAGTAATCGAACAATTCCACAACAACTACCTTATACACACAAATCTAAGTAAAGGGATGGAATAAGAATATGTACATAGGTAAGACACAATATATGGTTTAAAATACAGTATATAAGTAGTTGCAAAGTAGCAAAAAAAATAGTAAGTAGTTACAAAGATGCTAATTTGCTAAAATACTAAAATGATCCCTGATGTGATTCGCACACGCAACCTTTGGATCGCTTAGAAGTTTGCATCATATCCCCACCCATCCTCCCTGACAAGCCTTCCTCCTTTAATTTTTGGCAAAATATTAGGTAACCTTCCGTGTTCCGTAACCATACCAAACGTATCATATCATACTAATTGGAGGCAGTGGCGTGTACAGAACATTTTGAATGGAGTGGTCAAGGAGAGGTACAGACCCAGTTCAGAGGGGCCATAACATTCTGATTGTATACAATGGTATCAGCATACAGCAGTAAATTAACTTGAAAATGCCATCCAGAGAGCGAATTATACCGTGACATTCGGGGGTCTCCATGTTTTTACGGGACCACCTAGGGTTTTTATATGCTTTATGGTAAAAACATGTCATTATTATTATATCTTTTTTTTAATTAAGGGGTAGATCAGCTTTAATATTGTAGATGAATTGTGGGTTCTATCAATGTAATTGTTGGCATCATTTCCAATTCCCCATATATTTTTTAAAATCTATTTTTCTTAAATATTTTTTCAAATTGTATTATTTTCCTCTAACCCTACCACTCCTCCTGTAATTTGAATAAACTAATGGACAACAATATTTAGGCTTCTACTTCTACTTCCTGCTTATACATTTTATGGACATGGTGTATTTGACATTAGTTCTCTTTTTTAAATTCGTTTTTAGTCCCACTCTTCAGCTACCCTCAACCCCACCCATATATCTCTGAAAAACATCTAGTTTTGATTTCTAATTGCTATATATTTTGCAACTGTGCTGTAATGTTTCACAAAAGTTCTGAAACTTTTTATTTCTACAGATTGTAAATGAAAGATGACAATTCTTACCCAGAATATTATTATTATTAAACTGTAAAAATGCATTACCTTTTAATGTGTCATGAACACAACCAGTCATGATATTTTCATCTGATTGTCAAACAAATCTCTTCAAAAAGTAGGTTACATTTGTCTACTCCAGAATAGGTCCAGCATCCGAACAGTGCAATGTACACCGGCATTTGAATAGGAAGGGACATCTATTACAAACACAGGCTCCTGAGTGGCGCAGCGGTCTAATGCACTGCATCTCAGTGCAAGTGGTGTCACTACAGTCCCTGGTTTGAATCCAGGCTGTATCACAACTGGCTGTAATTGGGAGTCCCATAGGGCCCAGCGTTGTCTGGGTTTGGCTGGGGTAGGCCATCAATGTAAAGAAGAATTTGATCTTAACTGACTTGTCTAGTTAAATAAAGGTTAAATAAAAATGTATGTAAAATGTGTAATGACATTCAGCCTACAAAGTGATGTGTATTCATAAATGCCAAGGAAAGCCAGGCTTCCCCAAAAATAAGAATGTCTAAAATTGGTTCTCATTCGTGTCTATTCTTGTTTCATAGTTGTCCTTCAGAAGGCTGAATCTATTTCACCAGAGAAAGCATCCTTCAGAAGGTTGAATCTATTTCACCAGAGAAAGCATCCTTCAGAAGGCTGAATCTATTTCACCAGAGAAAGCATCCTTCAGAAGGCTGAATCTATTTCACCATAGAAAGCATCCTTCAGAAGGCTGAATCTATTTCACCAGGGAAAGCATCCTTCAGAAGGCTGAATCTATTTCACCAGAGAAAGCATCCTTCAGAAGGCTGAATCTATTTCACCAGAGAAAGCATCCTTCAGAAGGTTGAATCTATTTCACCAGAGAAAGCATCCTTCAGAAGGCTGAATCTATTTCACCAGAGAAAGCATCCTTCAGAAGGCTGAATCTATTTCACCAGAGAAAGCATTGTTCAGAAGGCTGAATCTATTTCACCAGAGAAAGCATCCTTCAGAAGGCTGAATCTATTTCACCAGAGAAAGCATCCTTCAGAAGGCTGAATCTATTTCACCAGAGAAAGCATCCTTCAGAAGGTTGAATCTATTTCACCAGAGAAAGCATCCTTCAGAAGGCTGAATCTATTTCACCAGAGAAAGCATCCTTCAGAAGGCTGAATCTATTTCACCAGAGAAAGCATCCTTCAGAAGGCTGAATCTATTTCACTAGAGAAGGGGATATATATACACCCCCTAGACAGGCTGCTGGTTGGGATTGGAGAGAAATCCATTTTACGTTTACTATGTTACGTCTAGTCTTTGAGACAAGGCTGAAAATACTAATGAAAACAGACCAGTGTATATATACACCCCCTAGACAGGCTGCTGGTTGGGATTGGAGAGAAATCCATTTTACGTTTACTATGTTACGTCTAGTCTTTGAGACAAGGCTGAAAATACTAATGAAAACAGACCAGTCCAGGTGTTCCATTTCCTGTAAAAATCAGTGGACCTATTGGTGCACATCCGTAACTGTAATAAGTATAGTTCCCATAATAAAAAGCCATACTCGTATGCTTACCACTTAAGTCCTTATGCATAGTCTCCATGGTCCTGCTCCAACCTGTGTCTTGGTTCTGATTAGTCTGATTAGTCCCATGTGCACCTGGTCATGATAAAGAACAGGGGAATGGCCCTTTAACAGATGTTGCTACAGACCCAAATTTAACCTAACTTCCCTGGAAGACTGAGAATGCGTCCTAAATGGCACCCAATTCCCTACATGGTGCCCTATGGGTCCTGGTCAAAGGTAGTGTCCTACATGGTGCCCTATGGGTCCTGGTCAAAGGTAGTGTCCTACATAGTGCCCTATGGGTCCTGGTCAAAGGTAGTGTCCTACATAGTGCCCTATGGGTCCTGGTCAAAGGTAGTGTCCTACATGGTGCCCTATGGGTCCTGGTCAAAGGTAGTGTCCTACATGGTGCCCTATGGGTCCTGGTCAAAGGTAGTGTCCTACATGGTGCCCTATGTGTCCTGGTCAAAGGTAGTGCCCTACATAGTGCCCTATGAGCACTGGTCAAAAGTAGTGCCCTACATAGTGCCCTATGAGCACTGGTCAAAAGTAGTGCCCTACATAGTGCCCTATGAGCACTGGTCAAAAGTAGTGCCCTACATAGTGCCCTATGGGTCCTGGTCAAAAGTAGTGTCCTACATAGGGAATGGGGTGCCATTTGGGATGCAAACCTGAGGGAAATGCTCTCTTATATGGCGCTCTGCCGTGGGAAAGACTAGAGCTTCATGATTCTTAATTACATTTTTATGTTCTGGAGGTTCTGGCACAAGAGGTTTCCATTTCTGAAGACCTTTGTCTCAGATGTACAGGGTGTTTAAAGATGGGTATTTCACACCAAGAGTTGACTTGGCCAAACCGATCAAATGATACAAAGTTCTGGCCAAATCTCTTTGAGGAATGATACAATATTTATCTTCTTAGCTTCCTGGTTCATGACTCTTACATTGAGAGATTTTCTGTTATGAGAAGAGTCAGTCGGTTGAGTACTCAACAATATTCCCACAAATTGAGTGTAAAGACTGTAGAATGGTTGATTGACCGGCTGCACTAATCCAAGTTAATCCTGGACACAGATCATTTGCTTGAGTAAGGTTAAGACAATACTATCTACGCACAGACGAGGCTTAGATCAGATTTCAAAACTCATCATTGTCATTACGGGTCATGTGGGATTGCCTTTGAACTGAGGCAGCAAATTTCACATGTGAATATGTGGAATGCTTGTGATGACAGGCTGATTGTAATTTGATTATCAGACACTTATGTTCTTTCAGCTTTGAAAAAAAAACAGCTCAATGATGTGAAGATGAAATATTTCAATTTTGACTTTGTCCAATGACTCATTCCTAAAAGAGGCAACAAGGCATGGATGAGCATGATCAGCCTCATTCCATCCAGCCATGTTGTTAGCTAAGTCCCATAGAAGTCTGTTTGAGTGGACAGCGTATCTTTAGCTAAAGCACCTTAAACACTTAGATTACCGCTGTCTGAATAATTCAGATGAGCTCACTTAATCGTCTCATCCTCGACCAAGCATTCTCCTACGAGAGTCATGTAGCACGTCATGTCCTCATTATTTCAGAAACACAGAACATGGACAGCCCCAAGTTCATTATAATGGACAGAAAGAACAAGATGAAGAATGAGAGGAGTGTGAATTGGAGTGAGAGAGAAAATGGACAGTTTATTCATTTAGAGAGAGACACAGATAGAGGGAGAGAGAGAGAGACACACAGACAGACAGACAGATTGACGGAGGGAGGGAGTGAGAGAGGGAGTGAGAGAGGGAGAGACCCCAAAAATACTAAAATAATGATCTTCCAGAGAAGATCCAGATCTCAGGGAATTAGACCAAAGTTCTCAATTGGTAGAAAATATAGAGTACTGCACACACTACAATTACTTAGGTTTAAAAATAAGCTCAACTGGACACCTTAATGAGGCAGTGACTGAGCTGAGAGAGAAAGCACGCAGGGCATTCTACGCCATTAAAAAGCTCATTCAAATTGAAATACCTATTAAAATGTGTCTAAAACTAATTGAATATGTCATTGAACCAATTGCACTTTATGGCAGCGAGGTGTGGGGTCCACTTGCAAAACAAGATTTCATCAAATGGGACAAACACCCCATTGAATCCCTGCATGCAGAGTTCTGTAAGATTCTCCTACATGTCCAGAGGAAAACTACAAACAATGCATGCAGGGCAGAATTAGGCCAATATCCACTAATAATAAAAACTCAAAAAAAGAGCAATTAAGTTTTGGAAACATCTAAAATACAGTGACCCCCTCTCATATCATTACCAAGCCCTGCAATGCCAAGAGCTGAGCAAAGAAAAGAGTCCCCTCTTCCAGCTGGTCCTGGGGCTGAGTTCACAAACCTGTTCTACTAACGCACTGAAGCTTCAGGACCAGAACATCCAATCAATCAGGATAAACCAAATTACAACACAGTCAAAACAAAACTATATTGCTTATTGGGAAACACAAACACAAAGCAAAACGCATTGCTATCTGGCCCTAAATCGACAGTACACTGTGGCTAAATATTTGACCATGGTTACTGATCAAAACCTTAGAAAAACCTTGACAAAGAACAGGCTCAGTGAGCACAGCCTTGCCATTGAGAAGGGCAGACACAGGAAAACCTGGCTCCCTGTAGAGGAAAGGCTGTGCAACCACTGCACCACAGCAGAACCTGGCTCCCTGTAGAGGAAAGGCTGTGCAACCACTGCACCACAGGAAAACCTGGCTCCCTGTAGAGGAAAGGCTGTGCAACCACTGCACCACAGCAGAACCTGAGACGGAGCTGCATTTCCTGACAAAATGTAAAAAATATCAAACAATTAGAGAGCGTCATCTTCACAAATTTGAAACCCTTATTCAAGGTTTCAAAGACCTCTCTGATGAGGATAGGCTACCCGTCCTGTTGGGGGAGGACGCAAAGAGCTGTGGGTTGGCAGCGCACTACATTGCTGCCTGCCATAAGTTGAGGGACAGTGTTGAGTTGAGGGACAGTGTCTGACAGACCAATCAACCTGCACATGTCCTCTACTGTATACTTATTGTTATTGTTGAATGTATGGTTGTTTTGACTCTTGGTTATTGTTGTTACTGTTGTCCCGGTTGTTTTGACCCATGGTAATTGTTGTTACTGTTGTCCCGGTTGTTTTGACCCTTGGTTATTGTTGTTACTGTTGTCCCGGTTGTTTTGACCCTTGGTTATTGTTGTTACTGTTGTCCCGGTTGTTTTGACCCTTGGTTATTGTTGTTACTGTTGTCCCGGTTGTTTTGACCCTTGGTTATTGTTGTTACTGTTGTCCCGGTTGTTTTGACCCTTGGTTATTGTTGTTACTGTTGTCCCGGTTGTTTTGACCCTTGGTTATTGTTGTTACTGTTGTCCCGGTTGTTTTGACCCTTGGTTATTGTTGTTACTGTTGTCCCGGTTGTTTTGACTCTTGGTTATTGTTGTTACTGTTGTCCCGGTTGTTTTGACCCATGGTTATTGTTGTTACTGTTGTCCCGGTTGTTTTGACACTTGGTCATTGTTGTTACTGTTGTCCCGGTTGTTTTGACCCATGGTTATTGTTGTTACTGTTGTCCCGGTTGTTTTGACACTTGGTTATTGTTGTTACTGACCCTTGGTTTTGACCCTTGGTAATTGTTGTTACTGTTGTCCCGGTTGTTTTGACCCATGGTAATTGTTGTTACTGTTGTCCCGGTTGTTTTGACCCTTGGTTATTGTTGTTACTGTTGTCCCGGTTGTTTTGACCCTTGGTTATTGTTGTTACTGTTGTCCCGGTTGTTTTGACCCTTGGTAATTGTTGTTACTGTTGTCCCGGTTGTTTTGACCCTTGGTTATTGTTGTTACTGTTGTCCCGGTTGTTTTGACCCTTGGTTATTGTTGTTACTGTTGTCCCGGTTGTTTTGACCCTTGGTTATTGTTGTTACTGTTGTCCCGGTTGTTTTGACCCTTGGTTATTGTTGTTACTGTTGTCCCGGTTGTTTTGACTCTTGGTTATTGTTGTTACTGTTGTCCCGGTTGTTTTGACCCATGGTTATTGTTGTTACTGTTGTCCCGGTTGTTTTGACCCATGGTTATTGTTGTTACTGTTGTCCCGGTTGTTTTGACACTTGGTTATTGTTGTTACTGACCCTTGGTTTTGACCCTTGGTAATTGTTGTTACTGTTGTCCCGGTTGTTTTGACACTTGGTTATTGTTGTTACTGTTGTCCCTGTTATTTTGACTCTTGGTTATTGTTGTTACTGTTGTCCCGGTTGTTTTGACCCTTGGTTATTGTTGTTACTGTTATCCCGGTTGTTTTGACCCTTGGTTATTGTTGTTACTGTTGTCCCGGTTATTTTGACACTTGGTTATTGTTGTTACTGTTGTCCCGGTTATTTTGACACTTGGTTATTGTTGTTACTGTTGTCCCGGTTATTTTGACACTTGGTTATTGTTGTTACTGTTGTCCCGGTTGTTTTGACCCTTGGTTATTGTTGTTACTGTTGTCCCGGTTGTTTTGACCCTTGGTTATCGTTGTTACTGTTGTCCCGGTTATTTTGACCCTTGGTAATTGTTGTTACTGTTGTCCCGGTTGTTTTGACCCTTGGTAATTGTTGTTACTGTTGTCCCGGTTGTTTTGACCCTTGGTTATTGTTGTTACTGTTGTCCCGGTTGTTTTGACCCTTGGTTATTGTTGTTACTGTTGTCCCGGTTGTTTTGACACTTGGTTATTGTTGTTACTGTTGTCCCGGTTGTTTTGACACTTGGTTATTGTTGTTACTGTTGTCCCGGTTGTTTTGACTCTTGGTTATTGTTGTTACTGTTGTCCCGGTTGTTTTGACCCTTGGTAATTGTTGTTACTGTTGTCCCGGTTGTTTTGACCCTTGGTTATTGTTGTTACTGTTGTCCCGGTTGTTTTGACCCTTGGTAATTTTTGTTACTGTTGTCCCGGTTGTTTTGACCCTTGGTTATTGTTGTTACTGTTGTTTTGACCCTTGGTAATTGTTGCTACTGTTGTCCCGGTTGTTTTGACCCTTGGTAATTGTTGTTACTGTTGTCCCGGTTGTTTTGACCCTTGGTAATTGTTGTTACTGTTGTCCCGGTTGTTTTGACCCTTGGTAATTGTTGTTACTGTTGTCCCGGTTGTTTTGACCCTTGGTAATTGTTGTTACTGTTGTCCCGGTTGTTTTGACCCTTGGTAATTATTGTTACTGTTGTCCCGGTTGTTTTGACCCTTGATAATTGTTGTTACTGTTGACCCGGTTGTTTTGACCCTTGGTAATTGTTGTTACTGTTGTCCCGGTTGTTTTGACTCTTGGTTATTGTTGTTACTGTTGTCCCGGTTGTTTTGACACTTGGTTATTGTTGTTACTGACCCTTGGTTTTGACCCTTGGTAATTGTTGTTACTGTTGTCCCGGTTGTTTTGACACTTGGTTATTGTTGTTACTGTTGTCCCTGTTATTTTGACTCTTGGTTATTGTTGTTACTGTTGTCCCGGTTGTTTTGACCCTTGGTTATTGTTGTTACTGTTATCCCGGTTGTTTTGACCCTTGGTTATTGTTGTTACTGTTGTCCCGGTTATTTTGACACTTGGTTATTGTTGTTACTGTTGTCCCGGTTATTTTGACACTTGGTTATTGTTGTTACTGTTGTCCCGGTTATTTTGACACTTGGTTATTGTTGTTACTGTTGTCCCGGTTGTTTTGACCCTTGGTTATTGTTGTTACTGTTGTCCCGGTTGTTTTGACCCTTGGTTATCGTTGTTACTGTTGTCCCGGTTATTTTGACCCTTGGTAATTGTTGTTACTGTTGTCCCGGTTGTTTTGACCCTTGGTAATTGTTGTTACTGTTGTCCCGGTTGTTTTGACCCTTGGTTATTGTTGTTACTGTTGTCCCGGTTGTTTTGACCCTTGGTTATTGTTGTTACTGTTGTCCCGGTTGTTTTGACACTTGGTTATTGTTGTTACTGTTGTCCCGGTTGTTTTGACACTTGGTTATTGTTGTTACTGTTGTCCCGGTTGTTTTGACTCTTGGTTATTGTTGTTACTGTTGTCCCGGTTGTTTTGACCCTTGGTAATTGTTGTTACTGTTGTCCCGGTTGTTTTGACCCTTGGTTATTGTTGTTACTGTTGTCCCGGTTGTTTTGACCCTTGGTAATTTTTGTTACTGTTGTCCCGGTTGTTTTGACCCTTGGTTATTGTTGTTACTGTTGTTTTGACCCTTGGTAATTGTTGCTACTGTTGTCCCGGTTGTTTTGACCCTTGGTAATTGTTGTTACTGTTGTCCCGGTTGTTTTGACCCTTGGTAATTGTTGTTACTGTTGTCCCGGTTGTTTTGACCCTTGGTAATTGTTGTTACTGTTGTCCCAGTTGTTTTGACCCTTGGTAATTGTTGTTACTGTTGTCCCGGTTGTTTTGACCCTTGGTAATTATTGTTACTGTTGTCCCGGTTGTTTTGACCCTTGATAATTGTTGTTACTGTTGACCCGGTTGTTTTGACCCTTGGTAATTGTTGTTACTGTTGTCCCGGTTGTTTTGACTCTTGGTTATTGTTGTTACTGTTGTCCCGGTTGTTTTGACACTTGGTAATTGTTGTTACTGTTGTCCCGGTTGTTTTGACTCTTGGTTATTGTTGTTACTGTTGTCCCGGTTGTTTTGACCCTTGGTAATTGTTGTTACTGTTGTCCCGGTTGTTTTGACCCATGGTAATTGTTGTTACTGTTGTCCCGGTTGTTTTGACCCTTGGTTATTGTTGTTACTGTTGTCCCGGTTGTTTTGACCCTTGGTTATTGTTGTTACTGTTGTCCCGGTTGTTTTGACCCTTGGTTATTGTTGTTACTGTTGTCCCGGTTGTTTTGACCCTTGGTTATTGTTGTTACTGTTGTCCCGGTTGTTTTGACCCTTGGTTATTGTTGTTACTGTTGTCCCGGTTGTTTTGACCCTTGGTTATTGTTGTTACTGTTGTCCCGGTTGTTTTGACCCTTGGTTATTGTTGTTACTGTTGTCCCGGTTGTTTTGACTCTTGGTTATTGTTGTTACTGTTGTCCCGGTTGTTTTGACCCATGGTTATTGTTGTTACTGTTGTCCCGGTTGTTTTGACACTTGGTTATTGTTGTTACTGTTGTCCCGGTTGTTTTGACACTTGGTTATTGTTGTTACTGACCCTTGGTTTTGACCCTTGGTAATTGTTGTTACTGTTGTCCCGGTTGTTTTGACACTTGGTTATTGTTGTTACTGTTGTCCCTGTTATTTTGACTCTTGGTTATTGTTGTTACTGTTGTCCCGGTTGTTTTGACCCTTGGTTATTGTTGTTACTGTTGTCCCGGTTGTTTTGACCCTTGGTTATTGTTGTTACTGTTGTCCCGGTTATTTTGACACTTGGTTATTGTTGTTACTGTTGTCCCGGTTATTTTGACACTTGGTTATTGTTGTTACTGTTGTCCCGGTTATTTTGACACTTGGTTATTGTTGTTACTGTTGTCCCGGTTGTTTTGACCCTTGGTTATTGTTGTTACTGTTGTCCCGGTTGTTTTGACCCTTGGTTATCGTTGTTACTGTTGTCCCGGTTATTTTGACCCTTGGTAATTGTTGTTACTGTTGTCCCGGTTGTTTTGACCCTTGGTAATTGTTGTTACTGTTGTCCCGGTTGTTTTGACCCTTGGTTATTGTTGTTACTGTTGTCCCGGTTGTTTTGACCCTTGGTTATTGTTGTTACTGTTGTCCCGGTTGTTTTGACACTTGGTTATTGTTGTTACTGTTGTCCCGGTTGTTTTTACACTTGGTTATTGTTGTTACTGTTGTCCCGGTTGTTTTGACTCTTGGTTATTGTTGTTACTGTTGTCCCGGTTGTTTTGACCCTTGGTAATTGTTGTTACTGTTGTCCCGGTTGTTTTGACCCTTGGTTATTGTTGTTACTGTTGTCCCGGTTGTTTTGACACTTGGTAATTTTTGTTACTGTTGTCCCGGTTGTTTTGACCCTTGGTTATTGTTGTTACTGTTGTTTTGACCCTTGGTAATTGTTGCTACTGTTGTCCCGGTTGTTTTGACCCTTGGTAATTGTTGTTACTGTTGTCCCGGTTGTTTTGACCCTTGGTAATTGTTGTTACTGTTGTCCCGGTTGTTTTGACCCTTGGTAATTGTTGTTACTGTTGTCCCGGTTGTTTTGACCCTTGGTAATTGTTGTTACTGTTGTCCCGGTTGTTTTGACCCTTGGTAATTATTGTTACTGTTGTCCCGGTTGTTTTGACCCTTGGTAATTGTTGTTACTGTTGTCCCGGTTGTTTTGACCCTTGGTAATTGTTGTTACTGTTGTCCCGGTTGTTTTGACTCTTGGTTATTGTTGTTACTGTTGTCCCGGTTGTTTTGACACTTGGTAATTGTTGTTACTGTTGTCCCGGTTGTTTTGACTCTTGGTTATTGTTGTTACTGTTGTCCCGGTTGTTTTGACCCTTGGTCATTGTTGTTACTGTTGTCCCGGTTGTTTTGACCCATGGTTATTGTTGTTACTGTTGTCCCGGTTGTTTTGACACTTGGTTATTGTTGTTACTGACCCTTGGTTTTGACCCTTGGTAATTGTTGTTACTGTTGTCCCGGTTGTTTTGACCCATGGTAATTGTTGTTACTGTTGTCCCGGTTGTTTTGACCCTTGGTTATTGTTGTTACTGTTGTCCCGGTTGTTTTGACCCTTGGTTATTGTTGTTACTGTTGTCCCGGTTGTTTTGACCCTTGGTTATTGTTGTTACTGTTGTCCCAGTTGTTTTGACCCTTGGTTATTGTTGTTACTGTTGTCCCGGTTGTTTTGACCCTTGGTTATTGTTGTTACTGTTGTCCCGGTTGTTTTGACCCTTGGTTATTGTTGTTACTGTTGTCCCGGTTGTTTTGACCCTTGGTTATTGTTGTTACTGTTGTCCCGGTTGTTTTGACTCTTGGTTATTGTTGTTACTGTTGTCCCGGTTGTTTTGACCCATGGTTATTGTTGTTACTGTTGTCCCGGTTGTTTTGACACTTGGTTATTGTTGTTACTGTTGTCCCGGTTGTTTTGACACTTGGTTATTGTTGTTACTGACCCTTGGTTTTGACCCTTGGTAATTGTTGTTACTGTTGTCCCGGTTGTTTTGACACTTGGTTATTGTTGTTACTGTTGTCCCTGTTATTTTGACTCTTGGTTATTGTTGTTACTGTTGTCCCGGTTGTTTTGACCCTTGGTTATTGTTGTTACTGTTATCCCGGTTGTTTTGACCCTTGGTTATTGTTGTTACTGTTGTCCCGGTTATTTTGACCCTTGGTTATTGTTGTGACTGTTGTCCCGGTTATTTTGACACTTGGTTATTGTTGTTACTGTTGTCCCGGTTGTTTTGACCCTTGGTTATTGTTGTTACTGTTGTCCCGGTTGTTTTGACCCTTGGTTATCGTTGTTACTGTTGTCCCGGTTATTTTGACCCTTGGTAATTGTTGTTACTGTTGTCCCGGTTGTTTTGACCCTTGGTAATTGTTGTTACTGTTGTCCCGGTTGTTTTGACCCTTGGTTATTGTTGTTACTGTTGTCCCGGTTGTTTTGACCCTTGGTTATTGTTGTTACTGTTGTCCCGGTTGTTTTGACACTTGGTTATTGTTGTTACTGTTGTCCCGGTTGTTTTGACACTTGGTTATTGTTGTTACTGTTGTCCCGGTTGTTTTGACTCTTGGTTATTGTTGTTACTGTTGTCCCGGTTGTTTTGACCCTTGGTAATTGTTGTTACTGTTGTCCCGGTTGTTTTGACCCTTGGTTATTGTTGTTACTGTTGTCCCGGTTGTTTTGACCCTTGGTAATTTTTGTTACTGTTGTCCCGGTTGTTTTGACCCTTGGTTATTGTTGTTACTGTTGTTTTGACCCTTGGTAATTGTTGCTACTGTTGTCCCGGTTGTTTTGACCCTTGGTAATTGTTGTTACTGTTGTCCCGGTTGTTTTGACCCTTGGTAATTGTTGTTACTGTTGTCCCGGTTGTTTTGACCCTTGGTAATTGTTGTTACTGTTGTCCCGGTTGTTTTGACCCTTGGTAATTGTTGTTACTGTTGTCCCGGTTGTTTTGACCCTTGGTAATTATTGTTACTGTTGTCCCGGTTGTTTTGACCCTTGGTAATTGTTGTTACTGTTGTCCCGGTTGTTTTGACCCTTGGTAATTGTTGTTACTGTTGTCCCGGTTGTTTTGACTCTTGGTTATTGTTGTTACTGTTGTCCCGGTTGTTTTGACACTTGGTAATTGTTGTTACTGTTGTCCCGGTTGTTTTGACTCTTGGTTATTGTTGTTACTGTTGTCCCGGTTGTTTTGACCCTTGGTAATTGTTGTTACTGTTGTCCCGGTTGTTTTGACCCTTGGTTATTGTTGTTACTGTTGTCCCGGTTGTTTTGACCCTTGGTAATTGTTGTTACTGTTGTCCCGGTTGTTTTGACCCTTGGTAATTGTTGTTACTGTTGTCCCGGTTGTTTTGACCCTTAGTAATTGTTGTTACTGTTGTCCCGGTTGTTTTGACTCTTGGTTATTGTTGTTACTGTTTTCCCGGTTGTTTTGCCCCTTGGTAATTGTTGTTACTGTTGTCCCGGTTGTTTTGACACTTGGTTATTGTTGTTACTGTTGTCCCTGTTATTTTGACTCTTGGTTATTGTTGTTACTGTTGTCCCGGTTGTTTTGACACTTGGTTATTGTTGTTACTGTTGTCCCGGTTGTTTTGACTCTTGGTTATTGTTGTTACTGTTGTCCCGGTTGTTTTGACCCTTGGTAATTGTTGTTACTGTTGTCCCGGTTGTTTTGACTCTTGGTTATTGTTGTTACTGTTGTCCCGGTTGTTTTGACCCTTGGTTATTGTTGTTACTGTTGTCCCGGTTGTTTTGACTCTTGGTTATTGTTGTTACTGTTGTCCCGGTTGTTTTGACCCTTGGTAATTGTTGTTACTGTTGTCCCGGTTGTAGGAACCCATAACACAATAAACACTCAAACAAATAAACACTCAAACAAATGTTCCTCCACAGTAACTAAACACAACAGCCTCTAAATGCCCCATATGCTCATAAACAGCCCAATGTTATTAACCAGTTTGTAATAGGCAAACTCAACTCTCAGTCTTGCTGCCAACATCCCCTCCAGCATGCCCACCACGTCTACAGACCGCTGTCCCCGAATACTGTTCTTTTGTGTCTTCCAAATGACTAGTTTAGCTGCCCCTGACACAAAGTTAATCAAGAGAACTACACACCTTCGACTAAACTTGTACTTTGGCCCAAATATAAACAGTTGGAAAGAGAAAACCTCTCCCAGAGCTGAGAACCAACTCGTGACCAGGTCAATCATCCCGACTAACCTGGGACACTGTAAGAATAGATGTGCCAGACTCAGCACAGAATGGACACCCCTCCTCCCCCAGTAGGATCCAGGTGAACCAGATGCATGTTGGTGGCTATGTATTATCCTCCACTGGAGGTCACCTGTCCTCTTTTCAATAGGCAGTTTAAATAAAGACCACCAACAGTATTTTGGGGAGGTCACCTGTCCTCTTTTCATTAGGCAGTTTAAATAAAGACCACCAACAGTCTTTTGGGGAGGGCACCTGTCCTCTTTTCAATAGGCAGTTTAAATAAAGACCACCAACAGTCTTTTGTGGAGGCACCTGGACCAAACACAACTGCGCACCTCGTTAATTTGACTCCTTCCAGGGAAGAAGCACGGGACACTTTTACACATATTCTGTACATGGCCTTCTTTCCCACCGCCTTGAACTCCCCCAGCTCTGGGGTATCGAAGGAAATCAGCATCCTCATTACTTCCTTTAATGCCCCCACTGCAGCACTAACATTCAGCGCAGGGAACACATCATCCAGACCCTCCATCCACTGATCACAATTGGAAATATCAGTCACATTCTGCCGATGAAGTACCAGCAAGTAATCACAGACCTTAGCAACGACCTTACTCAGTAGGCGAGATGATCGGATACCCACTCTATCTTCCAGCTCTCCCAGACAAACCCCCCTCTGGCCTTATGAGGAAAAGGTTCTTGTCTAAGCCCAAATAGCCCACTCTCCTCATTAATGTATAGGCTGTGTCGACCCAGCTAGAACCGTCACTGTACAACAGTCTCTGGGCTGCTTGAAGCCGGAAAGCCATTATCCAGGAAGAAATGTCCACCAGACCTTGCCCATCCTCGTGCAGTGGCAGGTACAGGGCTGCAGCTTTAATCCAATGTTGTCCAGACCAGAAGAAATTGACAAGGATCCTCTCTTGTATCAGACCCACAGTGGCTATAAAATCATTAGTCTGTGCCACAGGGTAGAGACGGCTAGGTTATTAGCTACCAGCACCCTTCCCCTATAAGACAGCTGGGGTAGCACCCATTTCCACCTAGACGATCTGGCACACACCTTCTCCACTACACCCTCCCAGTTCTTTTTCTGAAAGACATCGGAACCCAAAAAAAAAAAAAAAGTCTTCATCCCATCTCTGCCCCACTGAAGCCCCCTGGTAACCGTGGAGCTGACCCTATCTGAAGCCCCCTGGTAACCGTGGAGCTGACCCTATCTGAAGCCCCCTGGTAACCGTGGAGCGGACCCTATCTGAAGCCCCCTGGTAACCGTGGAGCGGACCCTATCTGAAGCCCCCTGGTAACCGTGGAGCGGACCCTATCTGAAGCCCCCTGGTAACCGTGGAGCGGACCCTATCTGAAGCCCCCTGGTAACCGTGGAGCGGACCCTATCTGAAGCCCCCTGGTAACCGTGGAGCGGACCCTATCTGAAGCCCCCTGGTAACCGTGGAGCGGACCCTATCTGAAGCCCCCTGGTAACCGTGGAGCTGACCCTATCTGAAGCCCCCTGGTAACCGTGGAGCTGACCCTATCTGAAGCCCCCTGGTAACCGTGGAGCGGACCCTATCTGAAGCCCCCTGGTAACCGTGGAGCTGACCCTATCTGAAGCCCCCTGGTAACCGTGGAGCGGACCCTATCTGAAGCCCCCTGGTAACCGTGGAGCTGACCCTATCTGAAGCCCCCTGGTAACCGTGGAGCTGACCCTATCTGAAGCCCCCTGGTAACCGTGGAGCTGACCCTATCTGAAGCCCCCTGGTAACCGTGGAGCTGACCCTATCTGAAGCCCCCTGGTAACTGTGGAGCGGACCCCATCTGAAGCTGACCTGCCCACAGCGATTCACTATTTTCCCAATTAACTCTAGCTGAGGAGGCCCCCTCATACACCTTTTGAACATTTGAGAACCTTAACATCCTCACCCTCTGTAATACAAACTGTCATGTCATCTGCGTACACAGACAGTGCTATCATGGAACCCTTCATAACCTCTGGCACAGAGAAACCAGTAAGCCTCGCTCTTAATAAACAAAGTGTTGGTTCAATTACCAGACAATATAACTGTACAGAAATTGGGCATCCCTGCCTAATACCCCTTTGGACAGGGATGGAGCAACTCAAACCACACCCCACCTTCACCATACATGAGGCCCCAGCATACAGTAAACTCATCCAAGACAAAAAAAACATCCCCAACTTCATTGTTTTGAACAAGTACTGGTGGTTCACACGGTCAAAAGCCTTCTCCTGATCCAAAGAAAGCAAACTCACATTCACATCATACAGTTTCTAAATGTCTAAAACATCTCTTATTAGAAACAAGTTATCAACAACAGAGGTCAGGTACACAGTAAGACTGGTCCTTGTGGACCAACAGCCCCAGATGTTCTTCAACCTGTTTGAAAGACACTTAGATATAATGTTATATTCTGCACACAGCAATGCAACAGGTCACCAGTTTTTTAAGAAGACAAATCCCCCTTTTCATGGCAATAATGAAACAGCACATTGACAGGATACAGGAAGAGAACCCTCATGAAAAGACTCACACACCACTTCATAAAAATCCCCCCAATAGACCCCCAAAAATGCTTAAAGTAATCCGATGGTAAACCATCGATGCCAGGGGCTCGACCTGATGAGAACTGTAGTGGACAGCTCCTGCAGAGTAGCTCTCTGCTCAGGGCCCAATTGAGGAAGTCCATGTAACAACTGTTCAGCAAACAGAGGATCCCAATCCTCCGCCTTATAGAGGGCAGAGTAGAAATCCACGGCATGTCGGCGCATCTCACCGTCATTCCTGGCCAACTTCCCATCAGGGAGACGAAGGCAGATCATCTGTTTGCGTTGCCGACTGCCCTAGTGGTTAAAAACAAGCACCAGGAGCATCCATATCCTTGAGGGTAGCAAAGCCAGACCTAATCAAGGCACCCTTCACTCTTTCATGTAAAAACGACCTCAGTTCATGTCTCTTGTCCTGTAAGTTCATGACTAGTCCTTCATTTCAATAGATTTGATGTCCTGTTCAAGGGCCCTGATAGTCTCTTTAACTTCAATACTAGACAGAGCAGTATACTGTTAACAAAACACACATATTTGGGCCTTCCCAACCTCTCACCATTGTCTCAAGGACTCAAAATTCCATTTAATAACCCACATTTTCTCCCAAAACAACAAAAACTTCTAATACCCAAACCCTCTGATTCCTGTCCCTTCCCTCATTCATATTTAGAGTACCTACCCTTAGTACCTCCATATAGAAAAGAGAAAGGAAAAACAGAAGAAACCGCAAAGAAACCAGACAAAGATAAAATGCATGATAATGTTTTAATTTTCTCTTTATTTGATTTTTATTTTATTTCACCTTTATTTAACCAGGTAGGCTAGTTGAGAACACCTTTATTTAACCAGGTAGGCTAGTTGAGAACACCTTTATTTAACCAGGTAGGCTAGTTGAGAACACCTTTATTTAACCAGGTAGGCCAGTTGAGAACACCTTTATTTAACCAGGTAGGCTAGTTGAGAACACCTTTATTTAACCAGGTAGGCTAGTTGAGAACACCTTTATTTAACCAGGTAGGCTAGTTGAGAACACCTTTATTTAACCAGGTAGGCTAGTTGAGAACACCTTTATTTAACCAGGTAGGCTAGTTGAGAACAAGTTCTCATTTGCAACTGCGACCTGGCCAAGATAAAGCATAGCAGTGTGAACAGACAACACAGAGTTACACATAACCTTACCCTGTTTCCCATTACCTTTTGCTGCCGTGACAACAGTAACACATTCCCTCAAATGGAAACGCTTCTTCACATTCAACTGGTCTAACCCCACCGTCTTCTGCGACACCACAGCTGACCTCACAAATGTATCAACGCCAAAAAAAAAACTACCAATTTAACAGATTTGCCAAAAGCTTGGTACAGGAACCCATTTACCTCATCTAGATTATAAATTGAGTCATCACCAGCTGCTATCATATCAACAGGGATATCAGAAATGTCCATATCCTTCTCCTGATCCTCCTCAACTGAGGTCACAGACCCCTGACTCCCCTCTGCCACATCCCTCTCAACACTCCCCTCTTGCACCCCATCACTCGTACCGGGCATTTCCTCCACTGCCTGGGAGACTAGCCCCACCTGAACCCCTCCTGTACCCCATTACTCATAATGGACATCTTCTCCACTACCTGGGAGACTAGCTCCACCTGAACCCCCTCCTGTACCCCATCACTCATACTGGGCATCTCCTCAGCAGTCTGGGGAAATGGCTCCTCAGATCCATCCTTACCTCCTACAACAATATGCTTCTGCTGCACCTCAGACGCTGTGTTCCCCTCTGGTACAAGCTGCAACTCAGTACCCTCAACACGGACAAATTGTTCCTCAGCAACAGGTGCTTTAGGCTGCTCTATCACTGTCGGCCCACCCCTCCCTAAATCAGTGGGCTCAGGCGTTGTGAGGACCACCTGCGCCCCCTCCCTCCGCCTTATCCCTTTTTGGGCATGCATGTCGCTTATGGCCAACATACACTCAAAACACTGTTGACTACCTGTACTAGCATAAGCCATATACAGCCTGTTGTCATACTTGACTTTAAACGATAACTCCAAAGTCGGTGTGTGTGTGTCATTGCGTTTCTGTGTGTCCATGCGTCTCTATGTGTCCATGCTTGTCTGTGTGTGTCTCGTTGCGTCTCTGTGTGTCCATGCGTCTCTGTGTGTCCATGCGTCTCTGGTGTCTATGCGTCTCTGTGTGTCCATGCGTCTCTGTGTGTCCATGTGTCTCTGTGTGTCCATGCGTCTCTGTGTGTCCATGCGTCTCTGTGTGTGTGTTGTTACGTCTCTGTGTGTGTTGTTACGTCTCTGTGTGTGTGTGTGTGTGTGTGTTGTTATGTCTCTGTGTGTATGTGTATGTTGTTACGTCTCTGTGTGTGTGTATGTTGTTACGTCTCTGTGTGTGTGTTGTTACGTCTCTGTGTGTGTTGTTACGTCTCTGTGTGTGTTGTTACGTCTCTGTGTATGTTGTTACGTCTCTGTGTGTGTTGTTACGTCTCTGTGTATGTTGCTACGTCTCTGTGTGTGTTGTTACGTCTCTGTGTGTATGTTGTTACGTCTCTGTGTATGTTGTTACGTCTCTGTTTGTGTTGTTACGTCTCTGTGTGTATGTTGTTATGTCTCTGTGTGTGTATGTTGTTACGTCTCTGTGTGTGTTGTTACGTCTCTGTGTGTGTTGTTACGTCTCTGTGTGTGTGTTACGTCTCTGTGTGTGTGTTGTTACGTCTCTGGTGTGTGTTGATACGTCTCTGTGTGTGTTGTTACGTCTCTGTGTGTGTTGTTACGTCTCTGTGTGTGTGTTACTTCTGTGTGTGTGTTACGTCTCTCTGTGTATGTTGTTACGTCTCTGTGTGTGTTGTTACGTCTCTGTGTGTGTGTTGTTACGTCTCTGTGTGTGTTGTTACGTCTCTGTGTATGTTGTTACGTCTCTGTGTGTGTTGTTACGTCTCTGTGTATGTTGTTACGTCTCTGTGTGTGTTGTTACGTCTCTGTGTATGTTGTTACGTCTCTGTGTGTGTTGTTACGTCTCTGTGTGTATGTTGTTTCGTCTCTGTGTGTATGTTGTTTCGTCTCTGTGTATGTTGTTACGTCTCTGTGTGTATGTTGTTAAGTCTCTGTGTGTATGTTGTTACGTCTCTGTGTGTGTGTTGTTACGTCTCTGTGTGTGTTGTTACGTCTCTGTGTATGTTGTTACGTCTCTGTGTATGTTGCTACGTCTCTGTGTGTGTTGTTACGTCTCTGTGTGTATGTTGTTACGTCTCTGTGTATGTTGTTACGTCTCTGTTTGTGTTGTTACGTCTCTGTGTGTATGTTGTTACGTCTCTGTGTGTGTATGTTGTTACGTCTCTGTGTGTGTTGTTACGTCTCTGTGTGTGTTGTTACGTCTCTGTGTGTGTGTTACGTCTCTGTGTGTGTGTTGTTACGTCTCTGTGTGTGTTGATACGTCTCTGTGTGTGTTGTTACGTCTCTGTGTGTGTTGTTACGTCTCTGTGTGTGTGTTACGTCTCTGTGTGTGTGTTACGTCTCTCTGTGTATGTTGTTACGTCTCTGTGTGTGTTGTTACGTCTCTGTGTGTGTGTTGTTACGTCTCTGTGTGTGTTGTTACGTCTCTGTGTATGTTGTTACGTCTCTGTGTGTGTTGTTACGTCTCTGTGTATGTTGTTACGTCTCTGTGTGTGTTGTTACGTCTCTGTGTATGTTGTTACGTCTCTGTGTGTGTTGTTACGTCTCTGTGTGTATGTTGTTTCGTCTCTGTGTGTATGTTGTTTCGTCTCTGTGTATGTTGTTACGTCTCTGTGTGTATGTTGTTAAGTCTCTGTGTGTATGTTGTTACGTCTCTGTGTGTGTGTTGTTACGTCTCTGTGTGTGTTGTTACGTCTCTGTGTATGTTGTTACGTCTCTGTGTGTGTGTGTGTTTTGCTACGTGTCTGTGTATGTTGTTACGTCTCTGTGTGTATGTTGTTAGGTCTCTGTGTGTATGTTGTTACGTCTCTGTGTGTATGTTGTTACGTCTCTGTGTGTATGTTGTTACGTCTCTGTGTGTATGTTGTTACGTCTCTGTGTGTATGTTGTTACGTCTCTGTGTATGTTGTTTCGTCTCTCTGTGTGAGTTGTTACGTCTCTGTGTGTGTTGTTACGTCTCTATGTGTGTTGTTACGTCTCTGTGTATGTTGTTACGTCTCTGTGTGTGTTGTTACGTCTCTGTGTATGTTGTTACGTCTCTGTGTCTATGTTGTTACGTCTCTGTGTCTATGTTGTTATGTCTCTGTGTGTGTTGTTACGTCTCTGTGTATGTGTTGTTACGTCTCTGTGTGTGTTGTTACATCTCTGTGTGTGTTGTTACATCTCTGTGTGTGTGTTGTTACGTCTCTGTGTGTGTTGTTACGTCTCTGTATGTTGTTACGTCTCTGTGTGTATGTTGTTACGTCTCTGTGTGTGTTGTTACGTCTCTGTGTGTGTGTTGTTACGTCTCTGTGTGTATGTTGTTACGTCTCTGTGTGTGTTGTTACGTCTCTGTGTGTATGTTGTTACTTCTCTGTGTGTGTGTTGTTACGTCTCTGTGTGTATGTTGTTACGTCTCTGTATGTTGTTACGTCTCTGTGTGTGTGTTGTTACGTCTCTGTGTGTATGTTGTTACATCTCTGTGTGTGTTGTTACGTCTCTGTGTATGTTGTTACGTCTCTGTGTGTGTTGTTACGTCTCTGTGTGTGTTGTTACGTCTCTGTGTATGTTGTTACGTCTCTGTGTGTATGTTGTTACGTCTCTGTGTGTGTATGTTGTTACGTCTCTGTGTGTATGTTGTTACGTCTCTGTGTATGTTGTTTCGTCTCTCTGTGTGAGTTGTTACGTCTCTGTGTGTGTTGTTACGTCTCTATGTGTGTTGTTACGTCTCTGTGTATGTTGTTACGTCTCTGTGTATGTTGTTACGTCTCTGTGTGTGTTGTTACGTCTCTGTGTATGTTGTTACGTCTCTGTGTCTATGTTGTTACGTCTCTGTGTGTATGTTGTTATGTCTCTGTGTGTGTTGTTACGTCTCTGTGTATGTGTTGTTACGTCTCTGTGTGTGTTGTTACATCTCTGTGTGTGTTGTTACATCTCTGTGTGTGTGTTGTTACGTCTCTGTGTGTGTTGTTACGTCTCTGTATGTTGTTACGTCTCTGTGTGTATGTTGTTACGTCTCTGTGTGTGTTGTTACGTCTCTGTGTGTGTGTTGTTACGTCTCTGTGTGTATGTTGTTACGTCTCTGTGTGTGTTGTTACGTCTCTGTGTGTATGTTGTTACGTCTCTGTGTGTGTGTTGTTACGTCTCTGTGTGTATGTTGTTACGTCTCTGTATGTTGTTACGTCTCTGTGTGTGTGTTGTTACGTCTCTGTGTGTATGTTGTTACATCTCTGTGTGTGTTGTTACGTCTCTGTGTATGTTGTTACGTCTCTGTGTGTGTTGTTACGTCTCTGTGTGTGTTGTTACGTCTCTGTGTATGTTGTTACGTCTCTGTGTGTATGTTGTTACGTCTCTGTGTGTGTTGTTACGTCTCTGTATGTTGTTACGTCTCTGTGTGTGTGTTGTTACGTCTCTGTGTGTATGTTGTTACGTCTCTGTATGTTGTTATGTCTCTGTGTATGTTGTTACGTCTCTATATGTTGTTACGTCTCTGTGTGTGTGTTGTTACGTCTCTGTGTGTATGTTGTTACGTCTCTGTATGTTGTTACGTCTCTGTGTGTGTGTTGTTACGTCTCTGTGTGTATGTTGTTACATCTCTGTGTATGTTGTTTCGTCTCTCTGTGTGAGTTGTTACGTCTCTGTGTGTGTTGTTACGTCTCTATGTGTGTTGTTACGTCTCTGTGTATGTTGTTACGTCTCTGTGTGTGTTGTTACGTCTCTGTGTATGTTGTTACGTCTCTGTGTCTATGTTGTTACGTCTCTGTGTGTATGTTGTTATGTCTCTGTGTGTGTTGTTACGTCTCTGTGTATGTGTTGTTACGTCTCTGTGTGTGTTGTTACATCTCTGTGTGTGTTGTTACATCTCTGTGTGTGTGTTGTTACGTCTCTGTGTGTGTTGTTACGTCTCTGTATGTTGTTACGTCTCTGTGTGTATGTTGTTACGTCTCTGTGTGTGTTGTTACGTCTCTGTGTGTGTGTTGTTACGTCTCTGTGTGTATGTTGTTACGTCTCTGTGTGTGTTGTTACGTCTCTGTGTGTATGTTGTTACGTCTCTGTGTGTGTGTTGTTACGTCTCTGTGTGTATGTTGTTACGTCTCTGTATGTTGTTACGTCTCTGTGTGTGTGTTGTTACGTCTCTGTGTGTATGTTGTTACATCTCTGTGTGTGTTGTTACGTCTCTGTGTATGTTGTTACGTCTCTGTGTGTGTTGTTACGTCTCTGTGTGTGTTGTTACGTCTCTGTGTATGTTGTTACGTCTCTGTGTGTATGTTGTTACGTCTCTGTGTGTGTTGTTACGTCTCTGTATGTTGTTACGTCTCTGTGTGTGTGTTGTTACGTCTCTGTGTGTATGTTGTTACGTCTCTGTATGTTGTTATGTCTCTGTGTATGTTGTTACGTCTCTATATGTTGTTACGTCTCTGTGTGTGTGTTGTTACGTCTCTGTGTGTATGTTGTTACGTCTCTGTATGTTGTTACGTCTCTGTGTGTGTGTTGTTACGTCTCTGTGTGTATGTTGTTACATCTCTGTGTATGTTGTTTCGTCTCTCTGTGTGAGTTGTTACGTCTCTGTGTGTGTTGTTACGTCTCTATGTGTGTTGTTACGTCTCTGTGTATGTTGTTACGTCTCTGTGTGTGTTGTTACGTCTCTGTGTATGTTGTTACGTCTCTGTGTCTATGTTGTTACGTCTCTGTGTGTATGTTGTTATGTCTCTGTGTGTGTTGTTACGTCTCTGTGTATGTGTTGTTACGTCTCTGTGTGTGTTGTTACATCTCTGTGTGTGTTGTTACATCTCTGTGTGTGTGTTGTTACGTCTCTGTGTGTATGTTGTTACGTCTCTGTATGTTGTTATGTCTCTGTGTATGTTGTTACGTCTCTGTATGTTGTTACGTCTCTGTGTGTATGTGTGTGTGTTGTTATGTCTCTGTGTATGCTGTTACGTCTCTGTATGTTGTTACGTCTCTGTGTGTGTGTTGTTACGTCTCTGTGTGTATGTTGTTACGTCTCTGTGTGTATGTTGTTACGTCTCTGTGTGTATGTTGTTACGTCTCTGTGTGTATGTTGTTACGTCTCTGTGTGTATGTTGTTACGTCTCTGTGTGTATGTTGTTACGTCTCTGTGTGTGTGTTCCTGCTTGTGTGTGATTCTTTAATAATGTGTTTGGTGCGCTGACAGCACAGCTGGTGATGTCCACATGCGGTCTCACACAGCCAGATGAAATGTACATTTTCTCCATCACTGACAAAGAAATAAAGACCCTGACTGGGTTAGTGATGTAAATACCCAAACAGACAGCTGAATATTTCTACCACAACCCGGCTCTTCATTCACAGTGGGAACAACATGCAAATCTGGATACAATATTGCACAGACACGCATGCACAATGACAGACAGACAGACAGACAGACAGACAGACAGACAGACAAACAGACAAACAGACAGACACACCACACACACCTCTGGGAATGTCACATTCAAGCCCCAGAATTCTGTAGCCTGCCCTTGTCAGAATACGGGTCACCCCTCTTTGTCATTCAGTTCAGTCTTTGTCACATTAAAACTTAATAGACACATCTATTAAGTTCTAAACCTCACAGGCTCTGATCTGGTTTGTCTGTTTTAATATTACTGTAATGACATAGCTGGAATTGAACCTGGCTGGAGAGTATGGCAGATCACATTCGCCATGGGTGAGAGGCAGAGGCATTCGTCTTGAATCGCGATTTTTTTTGGGGTCACTGGCCTACCTACAATGCCCCAAAATGTCAAAGTGGAATTATGTTTTTCAAACTTTTTACAAATTAATAAAACATTTAAATCTGAAATGTCTTTAGTTAATAAGTATTCAACCCCTTAGTTAGGATAAGCCTAAATATTATCTACTTGTCATGTCCTGACCTTAGTTCCTCTTTTATGTCTCTGTTTAAGTTTGGTCAGGGCGTGAGTTGGGGTGGGCATTCTATGTGTTGTTCTATGTTTTTGTATTTCTGTGTTTGGCCTGATTGAGAACCATACTTAGGCAGCCTGTTTTCCCACTATGGGTTGTGGGTTGTTGTTTTCTGTATGTAGTTTACCAGACGGAACTGTTTCGGTTGTTCTTTTTGTTACTTTGTATTTTTAGTGTTCAGTGCTACTGATTAAAATGACGAACACTTACCTCGCTGCATATTGGTCCGATCAACAGTTACAGAACTACCCACCAAAAAAGGACCAAGCAGCGTGGTAACCTGGAGCAGAGGGTTCTGGACTCCTGGACTTGGGAGGAGATACTGGAAGGCAAGGGACTCTGGGCACAGGCTGGGGAATATCGCCGCCCCAAGGAAGAACTGGAGGCAGAGAGAGCTGAGCGGTGGCGATATGAGGTAAGGCAGCGCAACAGGCACGAGAGGCAGCCCCCCCCCCCCAAAAGAAATTGGGGGACACACTGGGAGATTGGCGGAGTCAGGCGATAGACCTGAGCCAACTCCCCGTGCTTACCGGAAGAAGCGCAGTACTGGTCAGGCATCATGTTATGCGGTCAAGCGCACGGTGTTTCCAGTACGCGCTCAAAGCCCGGTGCGCTATAGGCCAGCCCCCCGCAATGCGAGAGTGGGCATCCAGCCAGGGCATATTGTGTCGGCCCAGCATGTTTGGCCTCCGGTACGCCGTTTCGGCCCAGGGTATCCTGCGCCGGCTCTGCGTGCTGTGTCTCCGGGGCGCTGGGAGGGTGCAGTGCGTTCTATGCCTGCGCTCCGCCCATGCGAATGTGGGTATTGAGCCTAAGGGAGAGGTGCGAGTGGTATGCACCAGATTTCCAGTGCTCACCCACAGCCCGGTTCAACCTGTGCCTGCACTCTGGAGGGTCCGGGCTAAAGTCGTCATCCAGCCTGGAGGAGTGGGGCTAAGGCTGCGCACCAGAGCTCCAGTGCTCCCCCTCAGCCCGGTCCATCCGGTGCCTCCTCCACGCACCATACCTCCTGTAGGTCTCCCCATCCTGTGGCAGCCCCATGCACCAGGCTGTCTCTCCATCTCCTCCCTCCAGGTTCTCCCATCTGTCCGGCGCTGCCAGAGTCGCCCTTTACTCTGGCGCTGCCGGAGTTGCCCGTCTATTCGGGGACCGCTGCAAGGGTCCCCATCTGAGGTCGGCGGCGAGGGTCGCCGCTCCAAAGGCACCACTTAACTGGGCCAAGACTATGGTCGCCACCGCGGACAGGTGCCCACCCAGACTCTCCCCTATGGGAGGCGTGGGGGGGCGGGGGGGTACTGTCACGTCCTGACCTTAGTTCCTTTTTTGTGTCTCTGTTTTAGTTTGGTCAGGGCGTGAGTTGGGGTGGGCATTCTATGTGTTCTATGTTTTTGTATTTCTGTGTTTGGCCTGGTATGGTTCCCAATCAGAGGCAGCTGTTTATCATTGTCTCTGATTGAGAACCATACTTAGGCAGCCTGTTTTCCCACTATGGGTTGTGGGTAGTTGTTTTCTGTGTCTGTGTTTTACCATACAGCACTGTTTCGGTTTTCATTTATTTCTCTTTTTCTTTTGTATTCAGTGTTCGTTACATTTCATTAAAATATGGACACGTACCACGCTGCGCATTGGTCCGATCTTTCCTACTCCTCCTCAGAAGAGGAGGAACACCGTTACACTAGTTACATAATAAGTTGCATGGACTCTGTGTGCAATATTAGTATCTAACATGATTTTTGAATGATTACCTCATCTCTGTACCCCACACATATTATCTGTAAGGTCCCTCAGTCGAGCAGTGAATTTCAAACACAGATTCAACCACAAAGACCAGGGAGGGTTTCTGATGACTCACAAAGGAGGGCACCTATTGGTATAAAAAAAGATTACATTAAATATCCCTTTGAGCATGGTGTAGTTATTAATTACACTCTGGATGGTGTATCAATACACACATTCACTACAAAGATGTAAGCGTCCTTCCTAACTCAGTTGCCAGAGAGGAAGGAAACTGCTCAGGGATTTCCCCATGAGGCCAATGGTGAATTTAAAACAGTTACAGAGTTTAATGGCTGTGATAGGAGAGAACTGAGGATTGATCAACAGTATTGTAGTTACTCCACAAAATTAACCTCATTGATAGTGTAAAGAAGGAAGCTTGTGCAAAATACAAATATTCCAAAACATGCATCCTGTTTTTATTATTTTATTTCACCTTTATTTAACCAGGTAGGCTAGTTGAGAACAAGTTCTCATTTGCAACTGCGACCTGGCCAAGATAAAGCATAGCAGTGTAAACAAACAACAACACAGAGTTACACATGGAGTAAACAATAAACAAGTCAATAACATAGTCGAAAAAAAGAATCTATATACATTGCGTGCAAAAGGCATGAGGAGGTAGGCAATAATTTTTTTTTATTTTTTTTATTTCACCTTTATTTAACCAGGTAGGCTAGCTGAGAACAAGTTCTCATTTGCAACTGCGACCTGGCCAAGATAAAGCATAGCAGTGTGAGCAGACAACAAAGAGTTACACATGGAGTAAACAATTAACAAGTCAATAACACAGTAGAAACCAAAGGGGGAGTCTATATACAATGTGTGCAAAAGGCATGAGGAGGTAGGCAAATAATTACAATTTTGCAGATTAACACTGGAGTGATGAATGATCAGATGGTCATGTACAGGTAGAGATATTGGTGTGCAAAAGAGCAGAAAAGTAAATAAATAAAAACAGTATGGGGATGAGGTAGGTGAAAAAGGGTGGGCTATTTACCAATAGACTATGTACAGCTGCAGCGATCGGTTAGCTGCTCAGATAGCTGATGTTTGAAGTTGGTGAGGGAGATAAAAGTCTCCAACTTCAGCGATTTTTGCAATTCGTTCCAGTCACAGGCAGCAGAGTACTGGAATGAAAGGTGGCCAAATGAGGTGTTGGCTTTAGGGATGATCAGTGAGATACACCTGCTGGAGCGCGTGCTACGGATGGGTGTTGCCATCGTGACCAGTGAGCTGAGATAAGGCGGAGCTTTACCTAGCATGGACTTGTAGATGACCTGGAGCCAGTGGGTCTGGCGACGAATATGTAGCGAGGGCCAGCCGACTAGAGCAGACAAGTCGCAGTGGTGGGTGGTATAAGGTGCTTTAGTGACAAAACGGATGGCACTGTGATAGACTGCATCCAGTTTGCTGAGTAGAGTGTTGGAAGCCATTTTGTAGATGACATCGCCGAAGTCGAGGATGGGTAGGATAGTCAGTTTTACTAGGGTAAGCTTGGCGGCGTGAGTGAAGGAGGCTTTGTTGCGGAATAGAAAGCCGACTCTTGATTTGATTTTCGATTGGAGATGTTTGATATGAGTCTGGAAGGAGAGTTTGCAGTCTAGCCAGACACCTAGGTACTTATAGACGTCCACATATTCTAGGTCGGAACCATCCAGGGTGGTGATGCTAGTCGGGCATGCGGGTGCAGGCAGCGACCGGTTGAAAAGCATGCATTTGGTTTTACTAGCGTTTAAGAGCAGTTGGAGGCCACGGAAGGAGTGTTGTATGGCATTGAAGCTTGTTTGGAGGTTAGATAGCACAGCACAGTGTCCAAATAGGCCATAGAAGTGAATAATTACAATTTAGCAGATTGGAGTGATAAATGATCAGATGAACATGTGCAGGTAGAGATACTGGTGTGCAAAAGAGAAGAAAAGTAAATAAAATAAAAACAGTATGGGGATGAGGTAGATAGATTGGGTGGGCTATATACCGATGGACTATGTACAGCTGCAGCGATCAGTTAGCTGCTCAGATAGCAGATGTTTAAAATTGGTGAGGGAGATAAAAGTCTCCAACTTCAGAAATGTTTGCAATTCGTTCCAGTCGCAGGCAGCAGAGAACTGGAAGGAAAGGCGGCCAAATGAGGTTTTGGCTTTAGGGATGACCAGTGAGATACACCTGCTGGAGCGTGTGCTACGGGTGGGTGTTGCCATCGTTTGCTGAGTAGAGTATTGGAAGCTATTTTGTAGATGACATCGCCGAAGTCGAGGATTGGTAGGATAGTCAGTTTTACTAGGGTAAGTTTGGCGGCGTGGGTGAAGGAGGCTTTGTTGCGAAATAGAAAGCCGACTCTAGATTTGATTTTCGATTGGAGATGTTTGATATGAGTCTGGAAGGAGAGTTTGCAGTCTAGCAAGACACCTAGGTACTTATAGATGTCCACATATTCTAGGTCAGAACCATCCAGGGTGCTGATGCTAGTCGGGAGTGCGGGTGCAGGCAGCGAACAGTTGAAAAGCATGCATTTGGTTTTACTAGCGTTTAAGAGCATTTGGAGGCCACGGAAGGAGTGTTGTATGGCATTGAAGCTCGTTTGGAGGTTAGATAGCAGATTGTCCAAGGATGGGCCAAAAGTATACAGAATGGTGTCGTCTGCGTAGAGGTGGATCAGGGAATCGCCCGCAGCAAGAGCAACATCATTGATATATATAGACAAAAGAGTCGGCCCAAGAATTTAACCCTGTGGTACCCCCATAGAGACTGCCAGAGGACCGGACAACATGCTCTCCGATTTGGCACACTGAACTCTGTCTGCAAAATAGTTGGTGAACCAGGCAAGGCAGTCATTAGAAAAACTGAGGCTACTGAGTCTGCCGATAAGAATCTGGTGATTGACAGAGTCGAAAGCCTTGGCAAGGTCGATGAAGACGGCTGCACAGTACTGTCTTTTATCGACGGCGGTTATGATATCATTTAGTACCTTGAGCGTGGCTGAGGTGCACCCGTGACCGGCTTGGAAACCGGATTGCACAGCTGAGAAGGTACGGTGGGATTCGAGATGGTCAGTGATCTGTTTGTTGACTTGGCTTTCGAAGACCTTAGATAGGCAGGGCAGGATGGATATCGGTCTGTAACAGGTTGGGTCCAGGGTGTCTCCCCCTTTGAAGAGGGGGATGACCGCGGCAGCTTTCCAATCCTTGGGGATCTCAGATGATACGAAGGAGAGTTTGAACAGGCTAGAAATAGGGGTTGCGACAATGGCGGCGGACAGTTTCAGAAATAGAGGGTCTAGATTGTCAAGCCCAGCTGATTTGTATGGGTCCAGGTTTTGCAGCTCTTTCAGAACATCTGCTATCTGGATTTGGGTAAAGGAGGAGCTGGGGAGGCGTGGGCGAGTCGCTGCGGGGGGGGGCGGAGCTGTTGGCCGAGGTTGGAGTAGCCAGGAGGAAGGCATGGCCAGCCGTTGAGAAATGCTTGTTGAAGTTTTCGATTATCATGGATTTATCGGTGGTGACCGTGTTATCTAGCCTCAGTGCAGTGGGCAGCTGGGAGGAGGTGCTCTTGTTCTCCAAGGACTTTACAGTGTCCCAGAACTTTTTGGAGTTAGAGCTACAGGATGCAAATTTCTGCTTGAAATGTGTGCAAAGCTCTTAGAGACGTACCCAAAAAGAAGCACAGCTGTAATCACTGCCAAAGGTGATTGTAACATGTATTGACTCGGGGGCATGAATACTTATGTAAATTAGATATTTCTGTATTTTATTTTCAATAAATTTGCTAAAAACTTGTTTTCACTTTGTCATTATGGGGTATTGCGTGTAGATGGCTGAGATTTGTTATTTATTTAATCCATTTTGAATTCAGGCTGTAACACAACAAATGTGGAATAAGTCAAGGGGTAGGAATACATTCTGAAGACTCTGTATGCTGCTCGCTGGGTGTACCAGACTGACAAATAAAACAAGCAACATAGACTGGGCTCCAGCAGGTGGAGTCGAGTAAAGATATATGCTGTGTGTTATGAATAATTGTGCTGAATCAAATGCCATGTATTTTATATTACCTAAATGTACAGTGGTCTAGTTCGCTGGGTGCAATACAGTAGCCTGAAACTGCAGTAGTCCTCTTTTATGTCTGTTTTGACCTGTTTTAAAACAGGACTCTCGGCTACAGAAAAGCTTAGGTTTCTATTTAAAAATGCATTAACCAACCTTGAACTTGAGGGCTTTTTGTGTCGACGTCCCTTTTGAGAAGCAACTAACCATTGTCGGAATTGTGTTATAACTGTTTTTTTTGTGTGTGTGTGTGTTTGTGTGTGTGTGTGTGTGTGTGTGTGTGTGTGTGTGTGTGTTTGTGTGTGTGTGTGTTTGTGTGTGTGTGTGTGTGTGTGTGTGTGGGGGGCGGGGGGGGGGGGGTCGTTTGGGGTGAAGAATATGACTATATAAATTCAAAAAATTGTTAAAGATTACCTGTCTCAAGACAATATTTCTGTGTAAACATTCACTAACACATCCCGCTTTTTCAATTTTTTTCATCATCTTATATAGCCCACTTTACAAGGTGTAACAAAGGAGTAAACATATAGAGAGAAGCTGTGAGGCTGAAATGATTCCTGCTCATTTGGCTCAGATGGACAGTTTACCTCTATCTCTGTCAAGGTCATCCAACATCCCGCTGGGTAATGCTATGAATTTAGCCTCACTGCATTTCAAATGAGAAAATACATGTCTGTCTCTACTGTGTGGCTGTGGTCCAGAGATAGAGTTAATGGTTAGTGCAGCACTCACCTTGAATAATTGCTTTAGACTGTTATGGCATCTGTATTAACCTGTAGTATTGATCCTGATGTTGTGCTGGTGAGATAACCATGTGTTTACACTGGTAGACTGCAGAAAGATGTTATTTACCATGATTATAGCTATGACTACACATTATGCTGAAGGACGGGTTAAACAAGTGAGGGAAACCAACAAATGCCACTGATTTATATAATCCAGATATTTTGGGGGGGGGGGTTTAAGGGTTGCAAAATAATCCTCACCCTCTTAAAATTTTG